>NC_068359.1:122984781-123160124 GCF_020536995.1 Dreissena polymorpha | reverse complement strand
TTTTTTTTGTTTTAAAAACAGAGCACATAAATTAAAAACGTGCACTTTTACCATGTGATTGGCGCCTCAGCAGACGACTTAGTCTAACTCCAACGACTACTTATTTTCGGAAGTCGATAAGGGATGGATTTATCAGTCAAGTCAACCGGTTTTGGATGTGATATATTTGTGTCTATTGTACATATTCGTTTGTAAATCGGCTATTTTTCTTGTGGATGGTGTGTTAACGTACTGGCTTTGAAATCAAGCGATCGAAGATTCACTCTTTTTGCTTCAGATAACACACTAGCCAGTCGTTCTTCGCACGAGACCTTACAGCATGTTAACCGATGCAAAGACCTATAAAATACATGTATTTTATAGGTCTTTGACCGATGTATATGTGCAGCTGTAACGTGTAGTGAAGATTACAAGGAATTGCCCGGACACAATATATTTTCAAAATAGCCAATAATATAGTTTCCTCACAACAGCCTACACTTTTTGAAGGCTAAGTTTCAGAGGGCTTCAAACCCGGCTTCAAACCAAAGACCTATAGATAACACAGATTGGAAACTCTGCTCTTCGCGATAGCGATATGCGATAATATCTAACGATGGACGCGGGTCACGTGACATTGATTTTGGAGATGCCGGTGTACCTGTAGATTCTTCCCTGTTCCAGCTACTGTCGGCCATTTTGTTATAAAGCAATCAATTATTCTTCGTAATTAGTCGTTAATATTTGTTGTCGTAGGGTATTCTGAGCATGATCTGGTATTTTATATATATTGATATTGTTATTAACAATCTTAATGTGTTAATTAGTGTTTAGCGTCGCGGTTGTCAGTTTGCAGAGCAATGAATGTCTGAAAGCGCAACGTTACGAACTTCGCGTAGTGAGCAAGTCGGTCGCCGAAAAAAGACATATTGAATATTTTTTGTGTGATTAAATAAATATTATTTCTGTGTTAATAATTCTTTAGGTTTTGGTAGTTATTATTCTAATTAATTATTAATTTATCGGAATTTGAAAGAGAACACTGGATTCGTTCATTTTCGATATTTGAAAAATTAAAAGGCCCGAAGCATTTTTTTTTAAACATCTTCATTAAGCATCACATATTGATAACGTAAGATTTTTATGCAAGGTGAGATGTTAATCTATGTATGATTTATAAAAAGTAGACGAAAATGAGGTATTTTAAAGGATTTTGCCTTTGTACAATTTGTACTATTTTATACTGTTATTCCATTCAATCATTTTTCACACCTGTCGCCAAAGTGGTTTGTTTCTTTTTGACAAACTTTTCTATTTCTCATCCCATATCGTTGAAGTAAGATTTTTATGCTAGGCAAGATGTTAATCTAAGTATAGATTTAAACAAACCAGAAGAAAATAATCAATTTTAAGTATTTGGCCTTATACAATGTTGGTACAATTTTAAGCTCTTTTCTTCTGTTGTACAAGATTGCTGAAAAACGTGTTTTTGTTCTTTTTGATAAACTTTTTCATTTTTCATCCAAAATAGATTAAGTAAGATTTTTATGCTTGGTGATATGTTAATCTAGGTATGAATAAACTAAACTGGAGGAAAATGTTCATTTTAAAGGATTTTGGCCTTGTACAAAGATGGTACAATTTTAAGCTCTTTTACCCTATTATACACACATGTCGTTAAAGGTGTTTTGGTTCATTGAGAAAAACTTCGTCATTATTCACCTCAAATCGAAGAAATAAGATTTTTATTCTGGGTAATATGTTTATCTTGGTATGAATAAAAACAAGATGAAAGTACAATGTATGGGTTTAAATTCTCATTTAATATCTTTTATTAGTATTACCAGTTTTCCTGTCAATGTTACACATGCAAGTTAATATACAAACATATTTTAACAGATAGCTGTGAGATTACTATTAAAACACAAACAAAAGCTGTGAGCTGACTATAATTCGCCGGCCGCGGCCACTGATCACACAATTAAAATCAATCAACAACGCAAACTGATAATTGAAGTTAGGATCCCTTCTTTTAATTAATTCTCAAGAATAAAGAAAAAACACAAAAGCATCTTCTTCAGTTCGCTAATTGATCCGACGATTAACACGCGCGTGAAATGTTGTTTTTTTCTTTTCGCGAAATCCTAGCCCACGATACTGAAACCTTAATTTAATTACCAAAAGAAAAAAAAACTGGATTACAAACAAAACTTTAACAACCTATAACTCATGAATAAGATCTAAATAAAAAGAGAATTAAACAATTGAAAAATCTACACAATCAATATTGAAATTAGTCTAACTGAAACCGTTTTTGGAGCGAACGATCATAGCATTTATTATACTGTAATGTTGTTTTAATCAGAGACCTAGATCTATGTGTCCACATATATCTATCCGTTTTGAAATAATAATATTTTATAAGGTTTAACTGTTTGAAATACCAAATTATACAAGAACATTTTATCAGCAAAAGCCTTTCAAATAAACTATTCAACAGCATTCTCGCCGCGATTTGGAAGTTCTTAGCGCTATTTCTTCAACGATCGCGGCATTATAAATTCTTAGTGTAGGTAAATAAAATCGAGATTTTATTAAAAATAACATAATTACTCATGTTTCTATGAAACTTTATTTTTTAAAAATCGGATCATTATTGACCAAGTTACAACCGCCTTTCATAGCGCCGTAACATTTTCGCATAACTTTGCTCGATAATCGTAGCCGTTGCTACTGACGCGTCGCTATCTTATCGCAATCGTGATACACCGGCTATCTCCGGACTACTCCGATTGATTCATGGAATAAATCGTCTGCTGATCCTCAGTGTACTTATCGGTTTCTCGACCACGTGACCCCGCCGAGAGATAGCCCGATAAGGCGCGAAGTTTCCAATCTGTGTTATCTATAGGTCTTTGTTCAAACCACGGACTCCGTGTTCAAACAAGCCCACCAATTTACATTACTAGAGAATGTCGAAAGAAGGCATATATGAACATCTTCTTTTCAATTTTGAGCATATAAATTTTGTATAAAGCATTTTTTACTTTATTTGTCTGACTTATCGCATTTTATTGTATTTGTATAAACGAGTTCATGTCAACATTTTGTTTGCCAAACATGTATCACTTTCTTCTTTGAAATTTTTAACGACCAAGATAGCTTACACCACGTGTGGTGTTTCCTCTCGTTTAACGACAGACCCTGAATACACAAATTAACTCCTTCCACATCTGGAAGTGTGTACGTTTCTCTGTGAAACTCCATGTTATTTTCTAAATAATCAACTTTTTACACATGGTTTACATTTATAAATTTGAATAACATGAAAAGAATTTAATTATTTAGAAAAAACAAAAGCTTCTATTTCAATCGATCATGACGAAGTGTGCAACGTCGGCAGGATTATGGTTAATTATACAAATAAATAGTCACATCACCCAGTTACAAAGCTTATAGTTACGCCCCAGTCTATAAACCACAGCTCGCATTTTTTAAGAACCAACATGAATGTATTTTGTCCTTTGAGCCACAGAAGGACGAAAGTGTAAAAGTGTGTGTGTTTTTATACATAGGATGAGTTTTCGAACACGAATCTGGTTATTCTTCTGGTACCATTCGAAACCTTCAAAGAAGGGAAACCACTCGACCAGTCATAGGTCAATGTCAACAGCAATATGTTGTATATTGTATATTGAAATTCCTTAAAATAGGACAATATTAGCTGGCTCGTCTATAAGAAGGTAGACCCAATACTCGATCATGAAATATCGAGACATCTTTCCGTCAATGACCACATTTTTTAGGCGTAGCTGGCCTAACCCAGCTTTTCGTCTTTAAAGACCTTTATAAACAGCCAATAAAATATTGGGGACATTTCCCGCTAGTAGAGCTCGATTGGTCATTGTCGGCTCGGGTACTACTTACATGCAGCCCGGGTACATGTAAGTATACTTACCCGGGTACGGTAAATGTGCTAAAACGTTTCAGGCCGATATTAGAATGTACCCGAGTTTTATTCCCGCCCAAAATCCGATGTCGTAAAACGCGCTGCCAATACCGTAATGGATCTTCTATTAAAAAACTGCATCAACATGATTTTTTAGTATGAGTTTCGATAACATAGAGGCCATTTAACAGGAAAATGGACATATATATGAACATAATTAATTTTCAAAAATAGCCGACAACAACCGATTAAGCGTTAAAATTCCCGGTTACGTTTTGTATTTTACCGTACCCAGGGTACATGTAAGTATACTTAAGTTTATGACATACCATTTGGGTCAAAAGTCAACAAGATCTACTAAGTAAAAAGAGAAATATACGTCGACGTACAATATATACGTCGACGTACATTATTTTGTACTTCTACGTACAAAATTGTACGTCGACGTACAATTTTTACCGACCCTTGAGTGTTAGCCAATCAGAAGACCCCGTACATCTGTTGCTTTGATCCGCATGTCAAACAGACTCTTTATACGATTTTTATTTCAAAATTTGATTCCATACTATTTGGCCTATGCTTTCTAAACAATCGTGTTACCAAAATAAACAGCGGAAGTCTACACTGTGTATTAGCAACCTGCTGTGGTGATCCCTATTCCTTTGTGCGTCAAGTTATGACGTATAGATCAGACATCGGCCGGCTGTCTAATAAAGTGTATGATATTTATTACTTAAACCGATTTAGAATAAATACCGTCAAATAGATACTTATTTTAAATACTTTGTTTGTTTTTTTCAATTTTGATTTTTTTATTCATTTTGTCCTCGATTAAAAAAAAAAGATTTTAAACATTTATTATGAATAAATCTGAAGGAAAAACGGCTCAAGAGACGAGTGTCTTGATTGGCTGTTCAGAAAATTGGTACGTCGACGTACAAAAATATACGTCGATGTACAAATTGTACTTCGACGTACAAATATAAACGTCGAAGTGTATTTCATATTTGTACGTCTAAGTACAATTTTTGTACGTCGACGTACATATTTTAAGTCGACGTACATTTATCTTTTTACCTATAAGGTCTTGTTGACTTTCGACCCAAGTGGTTCACCATATAAGTTTACCCGGGGTACATGTTAGTAGTACCCGAGCCGACAATGACCAATCGAGCGCTAGTAGACCCGAATGAATGAATCCGATTATGCCATTGGCTGGTTTGAGAGAAATCCCCCATATATTGGCCACATCACAATGTCGTTGTACAGTGTACATGCATACAATGTAGCCATGTTCTCTGTTCAGTTAAGGGATATCCGGACCACTCTCAGCGTATTAATGCGATACATAACAACAAATTTTGGCCAAGTTACACTTTTCTCGCAGAATTTCATGGTCAGTGATTGGACAGTAAATCATCATGGAAAAATAGAATGGACTATCGAACAAAACCGTATGTTGACAACACAGCATTGCTTTCAAGATAAAAATACCACGAATTATAAGAAATAAAATGAATGAAAACCTATCGGTAAATGCCAAAATTTGCATTGTGAGAAAAAAATGATGAAATAGTTTAGTGTCATGATAAGGGGAATCATTAAATTATCTAACCACACGTGTGTGACGTACGTCTGTCTGAAAATCGTTCCTGAAAGCCGGAATATGCTACCGACAAGTTTGCTATTAAAACACAGTATTATTTCAATTTTCTATGAAAATCCGATCAGTTTGTTCAAGAATGAGGCAACAAAACCTTGCGTCATTTAATAACGGACAGCATATAGTGCCTGATCAGACTGCTGCATACGCCAGAAGATCCATTTTCACATTACGCGGATCTAAAGGTGTGGTTTGAATGTGTGGAAAGAAAACAGCATCTTAACCATATATTAACATATCAACAATTTCGATGGCAAAACAAACAAATTCATAATACGCCATGTGCGAACCCATATGTTGTTATCTGACGTAGTATATTTTTTAATCTTTTAGCACAACTGTGTGGTTTGAACATATAAATATATACGTGCACTTCATTACGAACATTTAATGCGACGGATATGCGACTAGCAAGTGGAAGAAAAAATATTTTTTTCCAATTTCATTATTTAGAAAAGTAAATTATCTGAATTTTCAAAGTCATGATATAAGCAAAATATATTTTTAAAAGATATTTCTTGTTTAAGTCGCAATATTTCCAGAGATATCAGTGTCGTAATGGGTGGCAGACGTTTCCCCCCCCCCCCCCCCCCCAAGACGTTTTCCTCCCCAGACGTTTCCTCCCTAGACGTTTCACCCCCATTTTGGGGGTGCAACGTCTGCATAATATGTAAATGTATATTAGCAGTAGTTATTTGTAATAAAGTGAAAAAAGAATCACTTTATCAATAAGTATTAAAATTGAGTGCATTTTATCTGTCAAAAAATTGATGTAAGTGGAGTCCTGACTGATTAAAATATTAATTAATTATTTTATATGGTTGTTTAGGGAAGCCTCTAACGAATTTTACCAATTAAATAGATCTAATTATAATTGTTTTTATAAGTCCCTGAAATTTTTCTTGTATTAATCGAGCTCATTGAAAAATTGAGTAAAAGCACAGCTTTGATGTTCTTTGATGGTCATTTTAAATGGAATAGTATGTTACATTTGTGTACAAATTAAACAATTATAACTATTGTATTAATGAATTGAGTAAAAGCACACCTTTGATGTTCTTTGATGAGCATTTTAAGTGGAATAGTATGTTACAAAGTAAACAATTATAATTATTGAATTAATGAATTCTTTTTGCAACAAACAAATACAATTAAACCTATATATACTAAAAAACAGTTGACCAAGCCCCAGTTTTTGAATTTCATTTTGATGTCTATATATCACTTCATACATTATTGTTTTCGTTGGAATATTTTACATATTGATTCAGTCTGTCATCAAGATTATCATATAATTAAAAGTTTGAAACTAAGGTTGTTTGCAAAAATAAATTTCAAATTTAATTTTATTTGTAAGCAAAACAATGTGACATTAATTACACACTGCGTGATATCGGTCATTTCAAATATTATCGTTATTATGAATGATTAGGTCCTTATGTTGTTGTTTTTTTATATATTTTTACTGTAAACAATGTCATGAATTATTTTAAGTCCAATAATGTAGGATGAATTTATAAGGAAGTAAGCGAGGCGGGCAACAAGCTGATAAGCAGTGATGGCTACACATACACTGCAAGGGTACGTATATTATGCATAATAATGATGTTAATACTATTTGAAGAATTCAAAATAATAAGATTTCAAAATAAGAACGATTCCAAATATAAATCATAATTATTAATAATAATCATTAATAATAATTAATAATAATCATTAATAATAATTAATAATAATAATTAATAATAATAATACAATAAAAATTAAAAATAATAATAATTTCTTGTAATATTTCAGTGTAGCGATGGTACAAGGACCTACTGGACCTGTAGCATCCGTAGCAAGGTTGCGAAGTGATAATAATAATAATAATAATATCAATAAACAATAATAAAAACTATAATATTAATTGTATTGTATTATATATCTCGCAGCTCGACATAGACTTCATCGGCGAAGACTTCTTGGTGGAAGACGTGCGTGTGGGTGATCAACGCCATATCATCTTCGGTACGGCGAATCAACTCGCCCAACTTAAAGAAGCTCGTAGATGGTTCCTAGACGGAACTTTTAAGGTGGTAAAAAGCCCATTCTACCAGCTCTTCACCATCCACGCCTTCGTCAAAAAGGACGAGGACACTAAACAAGTACCCCTGGTGTATGTCCTGATGTCGATATTTATTTTTGGTGTAATATTGCTTGCAAATAAATGTGTGTTGTGTAAAGGTAAGTATATTATTATACCGTTTATTGAGTAAATTTGTATTTGATTGTATCTTTATGTTTTAGATGCAAATATTTTATTTTGGTGTAATATTGCTGGCAAATAAATGTATGTGTTGTGTAAAGGTAAGTATAATATTATACCGTTTATGAAGTAGATTTTTATGTTAATGTATTGTGTAATATTGTGTTGTATTTGAATAAAAAAATTTGTGAATCATAATCAATTTAATTGCATGTGTATACTTACTAATCACTTTAATTTATCGAATTTAACAGAAAAGAAAAAAACATGTTGATTGATAACAGAAGAAAGTCGTCAATCAAAGGTGCTAAAGTTTCCCGGTATTATTCACACCTATATATTACCATTTTGACGAAACCTCTACCCCTTTTCTACAGTAAATTCAGTGTGACGAAACCTCCGTAAACCATTTGATTCGATGCTTTAGATACCGATCCCATTAAGTATAGTTCCGCTTCCGGTACAAATAAAAAGCTGGTTTGTGAATTTTCGCGAACGTTTGTTTACGTTTAAACATAGATTGCTGTCTCGTACGCTGAAAATGGGTGATCGTTACAACATTCACAGTCAGCTAGAACATTTGCAGTCGAAATATATTGGAACTGGCCACGCAGATACGAGTAAATGGGAATGGCTGACAAATCAACATAGAGACAGTTCGGCTTCATATCTCGGACATTTTGATATGCTAAACTACTTCGCGTTAGCAGAAAATGAGACGAAAGCCAGAGTTAAATTCAGTATGTTGGACAGGATGGTGCAGCCATGTGGACCACCACCAGAGAGGCCAGAAGATTAAATTGTTGAAAGTTAACAATGGACATTCATAATCATCACGGCACATAGTCATAACATTAACAGTGAAAATAAAAGATGCAGAGGTCAGAGACAATTTCCTGGAACTAGCCAAAGACATGCAAAACAACTTAATGGGGAAAATAATTGTTTAAGTGTTTAGTTATCTTTGTCTTAGAACACATAATGTTAAATACAAAATGTTTTATTTAAAAAATACTTGTAATAACTATAATTGTGTGTACCCTGAAAAAAATGTGATAACTTCTCCTTTATCAACACATTTGTGAGATTAATAAAAATGTACTTAAATATGATCTCAAGTTCTGTTATTCCAAATAAACGTTACGGACTTCCAGAGCCTTTGATAAATTTTGCTGTGGCGGGAGTCCAAATGCATCCATTCTAAAAGACTAAAACACAACCGCATTTATCCGCAGCTGATCAGTGCCCTTCCCTAAACAGGCCTTGTTGCAATAATCCAACTCCCAGCTATTGACCCTCCGGGTCCTGGGAGTTGCAACTGGTTTCACGATTTACCCAGTAATTTTACCGCCTGGATTCCGGGCGCTGATTAACACTACGCAGCCCGCGATTTTTGCCTAAATCACCGACACGCCGTGGTCATTATTTATTTTGGGTGAAAAATCACTGCAATCTCGCGCGTTTCATCACGCTAGGTCGAGCATGATCATCGCGAATGCGATAAAAATAATCTCCGCGGTGATTCACCGTGCAGTGCCTTCCCCAGGAATTTGTTTAGGCGCCCCGGGGGTGGGTTCTGAAGGGGTGTCCCCTCCCGACGTTGATTTTTTTTTAAATTTAACGTGTCAATTCACGTTCTGTGGTGCGTTATAACTCAAAGAAAAACAGCGTAAAAAGACGTCATTTGGTGCGCTATGACTTTTAAAAAAAATCCCCCAGTCATTTAAAAATATTTTTTTTTTGTTTTGTTTTAAAACTTTTCCGCACAGATAGTAAAATCCCGACTCGAACGATTCCCCAATACATCCGTTTCAACCCAACTCTATTACTGTATACTTACTATTTTTCAAGTTTCTATTTATTACCCGATAATCCCGTTTATTCCGTTTTTATCAATCTCTTTCTGGTAAATATTTACGATAAAAGCTTTCAGTTATTTCTTTAACACAAACCTTGCCATTTTTTAAGTGACTATTTATAGATTTGATGAAATGTTGCCTCTGAATATGCGTCAATCCCCTGACCTGTTGTGTGCTTGTTAAAACGCTCAATACACGCCATTTGTATGCAATAGACGCGACGTTGTACATGCTGCATAATTTTCGCGCTCTTTTTAATTGAGAAAAAGATTCGACACAAAATAAATTTGCACTGCTAATTTGAAGCAAAAATATTTAACGTTGCGGTAACATTTACATTCGGAAATGTGTTTCGGATTAAAACACGTTAACATCGACTTACGGAAATGGGTTTCGGATTACAAATTTAATTATTCCCATTTGAGATTTCAACAAATACTTTACGAGTCGAATAAATGTTTTGACGGAATTATGCATGAAATTCACGTTGTCCACGAGGATCACGGCCGGTTGCCATCATCAGTCTTCTAACTATCGATTATCGGACGAAACATTTACAAGTGTGCGTAATTAATTCAACGAAAATTTGTTAAAGCGCATTACGTGTCGAATAAATGTCAGAAAAACGAGGTGAATCAGTTCTATAAATGGACATGTTGAAATATACATGTACTGGAATTAAATAAATTGTTATCACAAAATTGTAACCGCTATAATAATTAATTGTTTACCACTTGCAATTAATTTCTCGTATTAATTATGATTCATAGGTAACACTTGTTTACAGTAAAAAGGTGTGATGATGATGCCCGAAACCGTCTTTAATGTTCTGTACTGTACTAATTACCGGTTTTCTATAACTCAAATGGTACAACTACTTGCTAATCAAGCTGCGATAAACTCTTACTTCATGCCCGACGTCAATCAAAAATAATGGTCGATAGTAAACCCCGCCCTCATAAGCATTCGCGTAACCGATTGGACGATGAACTTCACAGTTTGACGACTGGAAAGTTACCAGAAACATCCTTGTCAGCATTTAAATGACCGTGTAATGTGGCTAGAATAATCGATACGCGCGTCATGCTATTCTCTTATCAGTGGATTATCCATTACCCCATGTGGTGTTTATGGCGTTTACTTGTAAAAGTAGGTACCGAGTGCTCTTTTAAAACAGGGAATATTGATACACTGATAGGGAAACCTTGATTTGTTTGGACAATCTCCACTTTCTTTTACTGAAGAAAACACTGATCGGAAAAATTCAAGCGCCCCGGGGACTCTGATTTCGAAATTCAAGCGCCCCGGCAAGGGGCGCTTAAATGGCCTGGGGAAGACCCTGCCGTGTTCCCGGTCAATGTGGTGAAGAACGATTTTCCTACGTTACATGTACATATATAATCTTCACAGAGATTATAGCAATATGGGATTATTAGCATTGTTGGCAGATATAATTGAGTATCCTTTTTAAAATGTCAACATGTATTTCACACCCATGTCCCTGACAGTTTTTTTTTGTCTTTTTAAATGCTGCGTATAAAACAAAACAGTGTTCGCACCTAGCTGTATGATACCGCACGTGGAGGAGTGATAATTGCGTTTTTGATTATGCAATTAACAGTTTGAAGCCATGGAGAACTCATAACTGATTGTAATGTAATTGTCGTATTTTTTTCAGAGTCTCTCGATTCCCGATACATACGTTTCAACTGTCTCAATCACATACATGCAACTTCTTCCGTCTTTATCCATTACTCGATAATCCCGCATATGCCCGATTTCCATTTTAAAAGCGAATTCTGGTTAATATTGACAATAAGAGTCCCAAAGAATGTCATACACAAACGTTCGAAATTATCAAATGAATTTCGGCATATGTTTCTTTTAAAAGATTTGATGAAATAAGCGCCCAATCAGATCAGTTGTATTGTACATGTGTAAATCACCTGACACGGTTTGCACGCGTTGTGTTCAGCTATTTTCGGTTACAAATTCTAGCCACAAATACATAGTGCAAATGAATTAAATTAATTTCTTTGTTCTGATAAAAAGCGCACGAAAATTGGAGTGTGTGTATTTATTTGTAAATAAACATTTCATAGTGTATAAAACATTGATATCATTAATTTTAATTTCCATTAAAAGTTTCGTTGTGAATTTCAACTTAATTACCGGGGTACCTCGCGAAATACTTGGCATTGACATTTCCTCTAAATAAAATATAATTAAAACACGCTGTATTGTAACCGTTACGCTGTTTCAGTTCCTTCGTTATTGAAAAAATTATTGCATTGTATACTGACTACACCCAAATGTCGTGTACAGTTCATAATATTTTTCAACGACCAATAAACAAATTTATTTAAGTTCAGATTTAATGCAACATGTACACATCATTTTCTGGGAATCGAGTAAGGGAATTAATATTGTGAAAATAAACCAATATCTGTTTATTGAAATTGTCAAACTTGTTTAAACAGACGACACGTGCTTATCTTAAGTTTGTTTCTGGTAATACACAGGATATTGGATGTTCGGGGCTTGATTGGATAATAAAACAAAGACGCAGTCTGCGGTTTTCAGTAGAACTTTTGTACTTACCAACTTAATCGATAGTGCACATGCTTATCTATTATTTAGGGATCATCAACACGGTTCCTAGCAACTTCCACGGACCATAATACACAGCCCGATGGTTACTTTCAGTAGCACATGTTGTCAGAAACTAACAAGTTCGAGTAATAAAGCACAGAGCTAATGATCTGAAAATGTGCACAAGGTCCGAAATGAAACAGAATGCCACCAAATCAAACGATTCACCGCCTAATTTTCAGTGTAACAAACTATGTTTGCAACATTTAAAATAACGATAATTCCGAATGATCACGGCTTCCATTTTCAAAAGTTTTTGCCGTTCAACATTGCACGAGAAATAGTAAAGACAAACGTTAACTTTTGTTCCATCAAATGAATTTTACACGCTACTATTTTATTAAATAGATCTAGCAGCCCAATCGGGATTGGAGACGCGTACATCATCTGAAGCAATGTGTAAATTTAAATTTAGATGCACATGTAAAAGTCATTTTCTGAAAATCGGGACGAAGTGTAAGTATTCATTTTACAAATAAACCATTTGATTTTATTCAAATGGTCGACATTTTTTATATTTGTGTCGTCTGTGTACTTTAGCAAGTTTTATGCGAATATATATCGTTTATTTCAACGTTTAAAGCAAGTCTTGTTTCTGAGATTAAACTTTGTAAATTTCTTCGATATGGTTACTGACCTACAAATTCATTGACAGATGACATCCGATGGTAATTGTATGAAGTATGCAGAGAAGCTGACGAAATGTTAAAACAATCGCGTAGAAGTCAAAATATCAGGTTATTATCTGTACCTGTTTCTTATATCCGGGAATTATCGCAGAGCTTCTCGACATGATTCGGAGTGAATACTCGTTGTGGCTGCGGAGAAACTTCGAGAACAAAAGAATCTGTAGCCGCGAACTTTGTTGGTTTTGCGTGAGCCTTACTGTACAATTGTTATTTCAACAAATAAAGATATTGTTTGGAAATCAGGATTCGACATTCAGCAAGTACGGTGTTTACTTTCATATTGGAATACATTTTTGCGATATAATGTGATCGTCAATAATAATGACATTAGTTAATAAGTTGAAATTTAAATATAGTAGTCAACGCCAATCACGGCGATTCGCGGTGTTTTGCGATGATTCAACAGCTGATCTTTATCGCGAGATGGTCGCAGTGAAATCACGGCACGAATCACCCGTAGAGTGTTATCACGGTGAATCACCGCGATTTGCTGCGAATTACCGCGATTTGCCACGTTGGCCCAAACGCGGTGATCGGTGATTTTGGCAAAAATCGCGGGCCGCGTAGTGTATTGGTAAAATTAGCAACATAAAATATTTTCTTGCATGAATTAACACAAATAGATTGTTAATATATCTATAATGAGCAAATTAAGATAACTTACATGATATGGTGTGCTCCCAGAAGAAAGATTTTAATCAAAGTTTCAAACACGTCAACCGTAAATGTAAATGTCAACTTGTTTGCATATGGAACAGTTTTTATTATTAAACCAAAAGAAAAATTAAAGGAACGCACGCGGTGTGTGTACAACAACATGTACCAAGAAATGGTTTACCTATGCTTTTCTCCGAACATACAATTTATGTTTTTAAGAAATTTTATTTTCAAATATTAAATATTTGTTTTAAATGGACAGAAATAATTTTATATATAATTTGTTCAAATTTTAATTTATACTTTTGTTAATTGTATATGAATAGCGGTCAGACAACATACATTTGGGAGAAACAAAAGGAACGACGACCCTTAGATCTGCTGTAAGGGAATTATAATACAACATCTACAGCAGCAACATGTATTAGCTCTAAAGCATACAATTACTTTTAGCCATATACAAAATAGAAAATAACAAAAGTGCAATGCATCGATTATAAGAATTATGATTTCCCCAGGCGGTTTTAGCCCAGTGGGCTAAAATGCGTGCACTTTTAATTCTCACAAGCGCTTGCTGTCTGCATTCGGCCAATGTTCAATCAAAACATGCACGCTCTTATCAGCGGTGTGTGCATAAGGGGCTTAGATAACCCGTATGAACGATTTACGGGTCGTTCATGGGGATCAATTATGGTGTTTGTCCCCTAATAATGGCCGATAATGATCTATTATTACCGGTACATGTGGAGTAAGAGCAATTAAAGATATGCTCAAATTTTGTGTTTGTTTTATTTTAATTAGTTTAAACCTATTTATTGAAGCTTGATTGCATCGAAAGCCGTAGGCTTTTATAAACGCTCTCGAGTCCGTTTCCTGGGACTAGAACCAGTACTTGGTGTCTTTTGGGGGAGATCAAAGAAACGCTCCCGGTGTGTTCGAACCTGTGACCTCCCGATCTCTAGGCGGACACCATATCCACTACGCCACAGCAATCTTTTAAATATTTTAATTGTTTACAACTATTGCAGAAAATAAAAAAGTATAAAGAACTTGCTTCAAAAATAAACCGTAACTGATGTGTGTTGCAGTTGTGCGTAATTTAAGTTATAAATATAATTACTTGGAATCGAACGTCTTATTTGATTGGTCTCGACCATTTAAAGTAACATTACTACTCAAAATCAAAGAACACTTCATACAATTGTTCGTAAAATAAAATTAACCAATTAAAAATCACGTTCCTTATGGCAATTGCCGAAATTTCAACGCCAGATGTGGACTGATAAAATAGATGATTGTAGATACAAAATGCTCGTTAACCAGGTTTTCCGAAGGAAAAAACTGGTTATTAGATTGGCGAATGCGGGCGGGCTGGCTGGCGGGCGGGCGGAACAAGCTTGTCCGGGCCATAACTATGTCGTTCATTGTCAGATTTTAAAATCATTTGGCACATTTGTTCACCATCATTGGACGGTGTGTCGCGCGAAATAATTACGTCGATATCTCCAAGGTCAAGGTCACACTTTGAGTTCAAAGGTCAAAAATGGCCATAAATGAGCTTGTCCTGGCCATAACTATGTCATTTATTGTGAGATTTTAAAATCATTTGGCACATTTGTTCACCATCATGGGACGGTGTGTCGCACGAAAGAATCACGTCAATATCTCCAATGTCAAGGTTGCCACGACTAAAAATAGATTTTTTTTAAAAACAAACTTACAAAGGGGGTTAATTTTGTTTGTTCATTTCAAAAGTTCAGTTTGAGTTTTCTCCCTTTATCAGATTTTTTTTTCACAATGAAAACCTGGTTTTGTGACAATTTTGTCCCTTGTTTTCATTATTGTTTTGCATATCTATTCATACGACACATGGACACTAAAATGGTGTTCGTGTGTCGTATGAATAGATATATTCGCGGGAATTAATTGTGGCCACAAATAAATAAACACGAGAATTTTGTATCTACAAAAATCTATGTAATCATACCACATCTAGCGTTGAAATTTTGGATATTGAGGAACACTGATTGTTAAAGGAAAACTGCCCAACCCTCTTGGGTGGGCAATTTTTGTATTTTCCAGAACCATTCATGAAAGCATTTGGGTTTCAAACTGAGGTGTATGATTTTAACAATCTTTGTAGAGGATCACAATTTGATGTCACATACCAAATATAACTTTAATTTAAAACGTCTCACCCCACACATCCACGTAGGGCCTACATTGAACCCAGGGGCTGGATTGCAACAAGGCACTAAGTAGTTTGAATGAGAACTTAAGTAACTAAACCAATCTTAGGAGCTTTTGTCATGTTTATATACTAAATGAGTTTTCTAGCTTTGCTTTTTACCTGATTCAATTTTAGAACATAGCAGATTTCATAAGAACAAATATTTTAATATTTTCTTGCTGATAGGACAAAAACCCTCTGAAGTGTTATCCATTTTTTTCCCTATAGCTGTACTAGTGTAACAAAAACTTCCCCACACCCTTGTAGCCATGGACCTTATTGACCAGAACTATTTCAAGCTCTGTCCAAGATATCAGAACAAATATTCTTAGCAAATGCCGCCCCCATTCTGCCATGTTTTTCAACGGTCCCGAGCCATTCCAACTCGACATAGACGTCATTAACACAAATCAAGTTTCATGAATATTGGACAAAAAATGTGACTTTGTGTTTGTAAGGAATCATTGTAACTGGCAATTAAAAGAAAACTACCCCATCCCCTGGTAGCCATGTTTTTCAACAGACCAATATCGAATTACTGTGGTATCATTGGAACAATATTCTGAACAAGTTTCATGACGATTGGACAAAAAATGACCTTCAAGTCGGTTTTCTAGGTTTTACTATAACCATTAAAGGAAAGCAGCCCAGCTTCCTTGTGGCAAGGGGATCCTATTTTGAGTCTGCACAGGCTTATTTGGTACGAAACTTTCTTCCTAGACTGAATGTTAGTTTAGATTAGACTTACTAAAAATGAAAAATTTCATAAATGCAGTCAGAGAGTGGCGTCCCTTATTAGCCTATGCTGACTGACACTTAACAAACACTCATTAAGCTCCATTTTCCCAAAGCGCTGCATTTTGCGATGTGAATGGATGATTATCAAACTCAATACATTTTTATGCCCCCAGATCAAACGATCGGTGGTATATTGTTTTTGGCCTGTCTGTCTGTCATTGTGTGTCTGGTGAAAGGTCAAGGTCATCCTTCAAGGTCAAAGGTCAAATATATGACTTCAAAGCGCAGTAGGAGGCATTGTGTTTCACAAACACAGCTCTTGTTTTTTTAAATACAAAAAGACACATGAAAATGTGAGCGTTCATAACAGCGAATATGCGAATTTAAAGTAAGTACCATGTTTATCTGTAATCTGAAACCTGTAACTGTAAGTTTACAAGTAACATATTTATTTGTACATCTTTCCAAAGTATTCAAAAACAATAGTAATGTGATCAGTAAACAAAAATATAAATCCTGCAATCCTGCAATACAAACAGTACTTTCATATTTATAGTATTATACAAATACCGTACAGCGGAATCACTTAAATTTGCAGTGCACAAATTTGGAAATGGTTGTTTTTATCCAACAGAAACACCCAACGTTAGCGCAATCATCCATTAACCATTTATGGAATGACACTTTGTTTATTGCAAAAAACACATTTGTATCATAGGGATTGGGCATTTATTTGGCAAGGGTCCAAGTCTCCACTTATGAAAAATAGGGGTCACATAATTAGATGTAGACCACAGATACCGTGGGTCACACTAGGTCAAACTGACACCTTTTTGTTTATTGACTCTTAAATTTACCATCCACATACAGTGTGATGATACCTTACTTAATTGAAAATTTCCGAAACAATGTATTAATGAATTTACTTACATGTAAGCTCATGCCTCATTTAACTTTTACATAAAAAATATCTATATGATCTTTGCAATAAAAAAATTTAATATTGCAATGAAAACTCCAACACTTTCCATCAAAATAGAAACTGGCTATTAGTAAATAATTAAGATTGTCATAAATGTGTGCACAGGCCAGAGCCCAAAAAGCTGTAAGTACAACTCTACAAAACATGAGTGATTCCTCAGTATTCAAACAGTATTATGTTATGCAACATATTATAGACCTAACATCACACAACACAACGATCATGCCATTCATGAAACAACAAATGAGTTGTGTTCTGAGATAACTGGGCATAATGCATGTGTGTAAAGTGTCGTCCCATATTAGCCTGTGCATTCCGCACAGGCTAATCAGGTACGACACTTTCCGTCTAAATTGGATTTTTGCTAAAAAGAGACTTCATCTGAACGAAAAATGTCATAGAAGCGTAAAGTGTCGTCCCTGATTAGCCTGTGCAGACTGCACAGGCTAATCTGGGACGACACTTTACGCACGTGCATTATGCCCAGTTTTCTCAGAACACCACTAAAATACTCAGATTTTCAATGAGATACACAAAATTCCAGGACACAGCAGCACCTAGCCTGTTGTACAAGTGACATTAATTGATTAAATGTAACATGCATAAAATAAATGTTCATTCAAATGCCACCCTTACATGAATATGTATACCTGTAAGTTTAATTAGAGGACATGATTTAAACATGGACTTCTTGCGAAATGGCATGTTAAATATAAATCTGTGCAAAGCACTTGTGATACTGACAGCAAAGTAAGTCATAGTAATTGCCATGGCAATCCAAAATTTGATTTAACTAACGCATCAACTCTCTTTAAGATAATTGATTTTCAATTGTCAAATACTTAATTCTAAAGCACTAGTATTGAGTTGTTTAAAACATAACTTATGGACTAGAATAATAAAATGCCAGCATTAGCCCTAAAGAAAGTTCAGAAATCCACAATACTTTTAAAGGACAAAACTTTGAATACAAGCACAAAAACTTATTAAGCTGAACTATGGCACCATATTAAATGTGATTATATAACATACACACAAGTACATAAAGACAAAATTTAAAGTAACTATCCTATCTTACACTTACTGACGATCAAAATGAAATCTTGATTCAAACTCAGTTTGTCATGCTTAAAAAAAATACCAGTAATTCATATGAACACTTGCCGATACACACAATGCATATACATGTACTCGCAATCCAACAGCAGATGCTCTGCCCACAGTTTTATTTATTACATAACTTATTCAATGATGGATAACAATTGCAAAAGTATATTTTTTTACATCAATCAAATGTGAAACATTGTCAATGCCCGTATTTTTACAATAAATTCTAACACAGCTTGTCTAAAGTTTCACTGTCAACGGCCAGATAACAAAACAGCACTTGTATGACTGTCAGATACACTATCTACATTAGTTATATTATTTTACGAGCGTTTAAACCCAGACCATCAACAGTGCACACCATCCACTCATAGAAAAAAACGAAATTATCACAGATATAACAATCTGAAATCGTTTTTGAATTTGTGATTTTATACAAAGTAATTATTGTCAATGATAAACAAACATGAAAGGAAATCAGATCCAAGAAAGAATTGCATTATCTAGAACCAGATGCCCAAAACTAGTCAACAGTAGCATCCTTGAGTGTCAATACTGTTTACACTGTCAGCAATGACAGAGCTCTGTCATCTCCACCACTGCAGTGAGAAGTGGACAACCAATGAACACATGAAATGCATCATATCACAATGCTAGACACCAAAACTGGACAAATTCAAATTCATAGTAATCCAAACATCAGTCTTGGCTTTCGTCACTATCAAAATCTTCGCTGTCCTCAAAATCAGAATCCGATTCGTAGTCTTCCACCTCAAGTTCGGGTTTGTGCACTCTGTTTGCTATTCTGCGATTTTTATTCTTCAACTTTTCTGGATTCACACTGACGGTACTCTCAGCTCTAGGGCCAGCATTAAATCTCTCCACCAACGGGAATATAAACTCAATGGCTGATTGGATGTTGGCCACTCGTGGAGCTGAAGTAAATGAAGAAGGTGTTATTCCAATTTATATGCTAGGGGAAATTAGGAGAAAAACACAAATTTTCAAATTGCTGGCCAAAAAATTGCCAATGGAAGGTTTCAAAAATTAAAAAATAATAATATATATATTACATGCAACATTTAGTTAGATTGAATATGCAGCTCTAGGTCTTCAACCTAAGTAAATATCATATTGACAACTTGATAACACTTAGTTATCCATTGTTAAGTTTTTGGCTGCAAAAAATCAAATAAACTATTTTCTCAACATAAAGACTTCATGATGTGAATTTTCACAATTTCAGGGATTTTTGCATTTTTTCCAATTTGGAAAAAAAAAATCGCTGTTAGTAATGTAATGTTTAATCAAACAAAACATTATGAGTACACATTGTTTATTAAACAAACCTTACTTAAACATAGGATGATTTCAAATAACTCTAGCACATTTGGCTTTAAATTTCATGTTTTTTTCCCGAGAAATATAATACACTGACATTGATTTGAAAGCTAGTGCCAGTAATTTAATACATTTTTCTTCAATTTAGGTAACTAGCAAACGATTCTTCATTATTGGAACAAGAAATCTATCCACATAAGATAATCCCTAGTTTCTTTGTGTATATGAGTGTGTTATTCTGTCAAGTCATTCTGGAAACTATTTTAAGATGATTTCTACATTGCGCTACAAAGCGTACCGGCCTTGGCTCACCTGTCACTGTTATGCTACCAGTGGAGAATATTTTCAGCGTTGCTTTGGGATCTTTAATCCTGTATGTCACTCCGGGATGCAGCTCAGGCTCATAGCTGTTCAACAAAATCACAGAATATTTAACATCCTAAAAGCTTTTCCTCGCTAAGCTGAATAACAAATGACTCCTGCCATGCCAAAATAATTCTTATGCCATATGCACCCAGTGTAGCTCCAGCCCAACCTGTGCGACCAGTCTGGTCAGGAGCACCCGTCCTCTGTTGAGCCCCCAAACCCGTGGGTGTCTGTATTGCTTTCAGGGTTGCTCTTGACCATATGCATGTCATGGCTGGTCTGGAGCTATGCTGGCCACATTTGGCATAAGACCCATATTCACATGTTGTTGCTCTAATCAGATTTATTAATACATCAATTGGGAATAAGACAATATGTTCTTAAAACAGAAATGAAACATCTTCAGATATATAAAAAAAGAAAAAATCAGAGGATAGTATAAATTATAGATGTATATTGTTACTATGAACTGATGGAAATGAAAGGCAAATTATCCTCAAGATAATGTACACTTTATAAGTGTAATTCAATGGTGAAATTTTGAGCATATGCTACCCATATGATAAAGAACTAAAAACACAATATGTAAGATATATATTATTTATATACATATACGTGTAATATTATTATAAAGTTAAAAAAACACAATATGCCATAATTTTGCCTAAACTCATTGCAGCAAAATGTTATTTTAACAATCGTGTACATATATAAGGTCATTCAATTGTGAAAGCTTGAGAAAGCTTAATCTTGTAGAAAAGTAGGCTTTCAAAACACTCCACAACGTTGGGCCTAAAGCGTTCTGCATGTCTAATGATGTTTGTACAATGATTGCAGTGATTATTATTTTTAACAATAGTCAATACACACCTTGCTTCTTTGTGCTCCCGAGAAAAGTTTGTGATGTTGAGGCAGAACGGTAACGCACATGTGCCCAAAACGTTCACTATACGGAAGTTGCTGAATTTCACTTTGTATCCGAGCTTTTGAATCTTTCTTGCAAACCTTCTGGCTGCTATCTTGGCATCTTCTTCCCTAGGAAGAAAAAGGAATTCAGAATAGAAATGAAAGCTCTTTATTTATAAGAAAATATTCTGTACGAAATCTCCTTTGCAGGAATTAGTTTGTGTGTTTGTTAAAGGGGCCTTTTCACAGATTTTGGCATTTTTTAACTTATTCATTAAATGCTTTATATTGATAAATGTAAACATTGGATCGTAAAAGCTCCAGTAAAAAATTAAGGAATAAAATTTAAAAAAGGAAAAGAACATTGCCCGGAGCAGGTTTCGAACCAGTGACCCCTGGAGTCCTGCCAGAGTCCTGAAGTAAAAACGCTTTTACCTACTGAGCTATTCCGCAGTGTACACATTCTTGACGTATTCTATACATTATATAAGCAATCTTCGTAGTTTCACAAAATTTAACGGCAAAAACAGAACTCTCCAAATTATTCAATCGTTTCGCGTTGCAACGCTTTATAATTTTTAGGTTTTAAAATCGTCAAAAGATGCATATAATGGCTATATTAGAGCATGGTAAATGTTCAGTATTACTGTTTCCTCACAAATATCATAACTAAAACGAAAATGTGCGAATCTAAAACAACTTTTTTCAATTTTGTCAATTTACCAAAGCGTGAAAAGATCCCTTTAAATGTTGGTTTTGATTTTTCATAACTTTTACCAGTAGTTCACATCACCAAGATTGATATATTCATCAAACTCACGCTTATCCAGGACTTGTTGACCTAGGCTTAGATTTTGACCACTATTATAAGCACACATAAATGCCAGTGACAACTGCCTTCTTAAATGGAACAAAGGGGCAGAATAGCTGCATGACAAATCAAAACACAACTTCTGTGTTATATGACACCATTGACAATCAGGTGCCTGATACTGGTTAACTACTCTTCTGAGCTTCTGAGCCGCCAACCTTCTACTCTCTCATTCTACCACAACCCCTGACCTTGCCAAGTGCACAGATGATGTGCAAAGAATTATCAGAAGATCTGTTATGCCGCAGTAAGGAGGAAGTGACCGTCGATCAGCCTTACTTTTTATGGCAGTACCACCTCCAGCTCTTCTTTCCGTCCAAGATGGAATTACAAGAAAGTTGGCTGCCTTTAGCATCTGAACCAACAAATGATGCCATAAATGGAAGAAAAATTGACAACACAGTGAGAGGTTTCAAAATGTGCATCTTCAAGGCTGTTAAAGAAACAATAGAGTGTTCTGGAAGGATTTTATTTAATAATAGGAGCACAAATGACAGAATTTGCAGGACAACCTGGTCTAAGGTATACTGCAACACGGTTGACTCGCTGTACTTTAGGAATATTCACTTGCGCGATGAAACCATCTTCATATATCAGATAAATGATTTAAAGGGCAATCATATTTAACTTAACTTTATTGGACAATTGCCTTTTAATGACGAAAATCCTTCAATATTAACTGCCCTAGAAACAAATCCAACACCACTGTCTGCCATTGCTATTTTTTCGCGGGGTAGATTCGCGGTAAATAGGTTAAACAGCACCAATATTAAATTAAACATGAATAATCAAAGCTCTGACATACTTTTCAAGGTAGCAACCAATAACTTATATAACAATTTAAATATATGGAATTTAAGCCATAAAATAAAATGAATAGCACAGTTATTTTCAAGCACTGCAGTGCCCCAGATAAGCTGCGTATCTGCGTCTTTCACCCTATTAAAATGTTTAAAAACGCAAAGAAATACAATATCATGCGTATTGAAAACGCAACCAATTTGACTTTTACGCAAATTCCTAAAATTCGATGCGTACAATACAATAGCTTCAATCGAAAATTCTTTGCTCATTTTCGGTATATCCTCTTTGCAATTATTATCGTAAAGCCACGTCGCTTTTAGGTTACAATAGACTTAATCATTTTGGTGTTCAATGCTATACCCTCTAAAGAATGGAACGTCATTTATTTGAAGACACAATTCTCTGTATGGGCACTTGCCATGACTTTATTTTTGAATATTTCTGTGTGCATGTGGTAGGGAAAACATTGTTGTATACTACAAATTCAGTTTTTTGCTTATAGGTTGGAGACTACATGAGATTTTGACAGATGGCGGGAAACCCTCATCAATTGTAGATCAGCCGGTAAAAAGGTGGCCTTAAAACAGTGACCGTTGATTCGCGTCGAGTTCTTTCTTACATAATGGATGACCTATCTTTTTTATTGTGTAAATCCATTCGGCTTGGCATGCTCTTTAAGAAAAGGTATGGGTATGGGGGTGTCTACGCGCAAAAGTTTGACTTTATTTTTCGTTGAAGTTGTCGGTTATACATTGAATTTGTTAAGGAAATCTTTTGGTGTATTGTGACCTAAACTAACTTTAGGTAAAAATGAAAAATCATCTGCATGTGCAAAATATGACTGGAAAAGCTGATTTCTGGTCATTTCTTAGCAAAAGAGAAGATTATAAGTGCATTAAATGCATGAATTCAGATGATTTGACCTGGAATAGTTGTTTTTCAAGTTGATCCCCCACCCTTATATAGCCAAATAAGGGCTAAATTGCTTTCCAACTTAAATTAAAAGGCATATTGGTTGACCGTGTAGCATTAATGTGCTACATGGAGTCAGAATTCAACGACTGGGTCTCCGTGATTCAGTTACACAACAATAGCTTGTGCGTAAAGCATTAACATTCAAACAGAGCACCATTTCACCGACATGGAATGGCGGACAATTTTACAGTTTGGACAGTGCAGCAGATGCTTAGCTGAGCCAGCATTCATATTTAGTACAATCATGAATATAACAAGCTTTATCACTTCATATTATTCATAGAAATACACTTAAAATACATAAATGGATGTGTTTTTTTCATTTTATATCTATTTCTATTGGGTATTTTGACTTTTTCAGGTAGAGGAATGTCTACGACTAAGCCGAGGGCCACTGCATAAAGGTTATTGATGGCAAAACAGGTAATAATACTAAATTATTATCATGTACACAAGCAAATAAGCATATAAATGATGCTTAAGGCGTGAAATACTGCCATAATCAGGTTTGTCTTCACTCAAACCCTTGCCGTTGTGCAATTCTCCGTGCAGTTTGAATCTATAGTTCCGCGTCCCGACGCGTAAAGCTCGTGCTTTGCTGGCAGCGAAAGTTGGCACTTAACAGGTTTATCCTTGTTCCTGAGCATGTATGCAGTACAGCTGAGTTGATTTGCTACTTGTAACCCTACAATTAGGTTGTGTTTGGTATTGTTTTCTCACAATATGCTTACTGTTAATGTTCTGGCTTGAAAGGATGTCGCGTCGGACTTAAACATAGGATTGTTGTAGCAAGTGTCCCCTTCATCATGTAATTACCTTAGAGGGATCTTTTTGCCAAAAGGTGGCACTTTCAGCAACCAGTTTTGTTTTTTATTTGGTACATGCTTCTCTCATTCAGTGATGTAAGGAAAGTATTGACCTTATTCGCGTGTCTTTGCATACAAAGGTGACATGGATCGATGATATTTGTTGTGTTGAGAATTCTGCGTGAAGCTTTGTCCCCAGAAGAAGTACTAGAAACCCCTTTCAGGAAGCCTACATTGATCTGAGCTCCCTTTCTGCCCCTGTTAGTACATGGAACCTCATTGCTAAGCTTATAATGCTTGCCTACATATATGTATCTTGTTCATTTTAACCTTTCCTTCCAGTCTAAACACCCAACGTGAGCATTTTTTTCTTTCGCTCGGTTACGAACCTCCATTTTGACCTGATTGCCATCATAAAAATAGTCAAAAGTACTTATTGTGTGCCCAAAATATGAAATTTTGTATTCTCTTGAACCTCTAAATGAGAGCTGGCAGTGCATATTGACCATCTGCTGCAGTTTAAAGGCACCCACGACATTATATGCTAGAATATATCATTGGCTGCTGGTAAATAAAGGGGCTCCGAGCGACAAGGCGCTTTCAAGATTTCACACTTGTATTGTTGCGCAACAACAAGTTATTGGAAGCTTATTGATTTCTACACTTTAAAGTATCTTTGATCTCTCATTTTTACTAATTTGTTTATTGTTTTGGATGAAATTGGATTTTTTTTTGCTTTGAAATTGACATATTTGGGGTGATTAAAAAAAAAACAAGGGACAAAATTGTCACAAAACCAGGTTTTCATTGTGAAAAAAAATCTGATAAAGGGAGACAACTCAAACTGAACTTTTGAAATGAACAAACAAAATTAACCCCCTTTGTAAGTTTGTTTTAAAATAAATCTATTTTTAGTCGTGGCGACCTTGACATTGGAGATATTGACGTGATTCTTTTGTGCGACACACCGTCTCATGATGGTGAACAAATGTGCCAAATGATTTTAAAATCTCATAATGAATGACATAGTTATAGCCCAGACAACCTCATTTATGGCTATTTTAACCTTTGAACTCAAAGTGTGACCTTGACCTTGGAGATATTGACGTAATTTTTTCGCGCGACACACCGTCTAATGATGGTTAACAAATGTGCCAAATGATTTTAAAATCTCACAATTAACGACAAAGTTATGGCCCGGACAAGCTTGTTCCGCCCGCCCGCCAGCCAGCCCGCCCGCATTCGCCAATCTAATAACCAGTTTTTTCCTTCGGAAAACCTGGATAAAAAACACTAAAGAGACATTATCAAAATTGCAAAGAGTGAAAATATCTAACAAATTCATTCTTTCCCCACCCCGCATAAGCCCCACGTGCCTATCCATTTGGTTTGTTTTGGTATATTGTTGCAGATATTGAACACAACAGCTTTAAATCTTAAAGGGACATTTAAGCTTTTACAGGCCTAAAATCGCCTTCTTCGGATGGAAAACACCAGCGTGTAAAAATATGATATAAAATGGCCAAATGGACAGATAATCCAGCCAAACTTAATATATTGGTGCAATATGAATAGGAAGATAATAATATGCAATAAAAACACATTTTAATCAGAATATATTTCTCCTTTAGGTTACAATATACTAAATCATTTTGGTGTTCAATGCTTTACCCTCTAAAGAATGGAACGTCATTTATTTGAAGACACAATTCTCTGTATGGGCACTTGCCATGACTTTATTTTTGAATATTTCTGTGTGCATGTGGTAGGGAAAACATTGTTGTATACTACAAATTCAGTGTTTTGCTTATAGGTTGGAGACTACATGAGATTTTGACAGATGGCGGGAAACCCTCATCAACTGTAGATCAGCCGGTAAAAAGGTGGCCTTAAAACAGTGACCGTTGATTCGCGTCGAGTTCTTTCTTACATAATGGATGACCTATCTTTTTTATTGTGTAAATCCATTCGGCTTGGCATGCTCTTTAAGAAAAGGTATGGGTATGGGGGTGTCTACGCGCAAAAGTTTGACTTTATTTTTTGTTGAAGTTGTCGGTTTTACATTGAATTTTTAAGGAAATCTTTTGGTGTATTGTGACCTTTTATTCAGCAAGCGTCTGGATGAAGGAGCAGGAAAACAGTCAAAGCTATTCAAACGCTCTGCGGACTAGATTTCATAGTTAATTTCAGCATCTGACCAAAATATTTACGACATACATGCGTTTTCAATCTGATTTAATCTGTGGCTCATTGTGCATGTTTTTGTAAAGCATCTGCACTTTCAGTTTCTATAACGATGCGAAATAAAAATGTCTAAGAGAGGTCGAAAGACGTCCAAGATTGTTGCGCCAAAATATCAATCGCTCACAAACATTTTGAACCAAGAAAGCAAGAGCCATTAAGTGACTAATCATTTGTGTTATCGATTTTTTAAGTTTAAAGTTTATATTATGGACAGTTTCAAGAATCAAAGATGTTTATTAATTATAATAGTTTACAGTTTTATTGAATCAATACAAGCGTGCAGCTTAAACAGAAGTAATCTGAATCTGAATGGATACGTTCAAGTGACCAAGATTGGCTTTTATTCAACGGGGAAAGCAGCAATGATTTTAAGGTATGAATTTTTATTTCAAGACCGAAATCACCCTTTTTTTTTTTAATCAATGGGTGAAAACCCTATTTCCCAAATAATTATCTGGGGCACTGAGCACTGTCATATTTTTTCGTTACGAACATTAACTGAACTATAAAAATTCCTATATTGTTAAAGCCTGAGTGTTGTGAAATTTAATAACCAAAAATCGATTCATGATGGCAGCAGGAGATATTTTCTGTCAGATTTGACAAGTAGCTCACGCAGGTTTGTTTATAAACAAGAGCTAGAGGTGGCTAATGAAATAACGCGAGTCAACCCGACCCGCGAGTTAACCGGGTTTGAGTATAGAGAGAAGGTTAAAAACCTCCCAGGCCAAGAGAACAACATCAAATACCCAGAAAGCAATGACTGATAGTTGAAAATCGACCTAAACAGAACAAGGAAGGGCTGAAGGGAAAGACATCCAAAATGAACATGAAGAGAGGACTCGGCGATTTTTTTCCTTCTTTATAAATTACCGGTAAAAGGCACTTTCCCAATTATGAAAAAACTACAAATTTACCAATTGCTGGCCTAAAAATTCCCAATTTAAGGTAAAAAAAAACAAAAAACAATTTTATTTTTTTTTTGGAAAATGCAACATTTTGTTAGTTTCCCTATGCAGCTCTATGATTTGAACCTAGGTAAATATAATATTGACAGCTTGAAAACACTTAGTTATCAATTTTAAAGTATTTGGGAGCATAAAATCAAATACACCAATGTCCCAATTTGAGGGTTTCACGACTCGATTTTTCCCAATTTGAGGGTTTTTACAACTCAATTTTTCCCAAATTGGACCGGTACGGGTACTTTTCCCAATTGGACAAAAAAAATTGCTGGGACTAGATGTGGATACAGACCAAAACAGTACATGACGAGCGATACAGATCAGAAAATCTTGAAGGAAGAATGAAAGAAAACCTTGACAAGAATGCTTTGTATCAAAACACCAATCACTGCTGAGGAAGGATCAGTGGACTGTAAATATAGAGAACCTGAATCGTAATGACTATCTGGCACTGCCTACCTATGAAAATACATAACCATCTGTACCACACTCCCCCATCTCACCTCAAAATACAAGCACAGTGACTTCAGCAAGAAAGCCCTGATGCTGGACATGCCTTAAGACAGGTATCTCCAGGAAGCATGTATAATGGCCAACAAATGTGTCAGCAACCAAGGCAGCCAACTAAGTGCCCGTGTGCAGAAAATGACCTAACAGCTAAACTTATTCTCCGGGAACTCCAAACCACTTATGCAAAATGTGAGAGCGGAGGGGGGGGGGGGGGGCCTGTGAGCCTGCAGGCAAAGCTGTATGACTAGGTGCAATATCTACAAAGGACAAGGTCCTCTCTGACCATCAGGGGAAGCTACCCATATTTAGAACTGTTTCCCTTTTATTGTATATTTTTTATTATATTTCTATTATATTATATTTTTTACTTACTCATTCCTTATTACATGTGTACATGCTTAAAGTATATTTATTGCTTTTTTATAATTTAGTATACCTGACACTCAAATTAGACTATATTGTAATAATTAATAACAAAGTGAATGTAAACTACGGGTTTTTGCCAGGTTTGTTGTTCTTTTTTTTCTAAAGAGAATTTTTCCAAAAAATAGAGAGGTATACTTTTTTGATGGGGGAAGCCACCCATATTCAGCGTTAAAAATGCAAATCGAGGGCTCAGAAGGACGACAAATTACATCTTAACCTCATGACTATAAGTGAACCAGTGAGGGAGACCAACAAGACATGTGTGCCGGCCTGGGATTCAAACTCACAATTACAACTGTCACATGAGTATCAATCCAATGCTTTACAAAATGAATTAACAGAGCCCAGCTAATGTTATATTTGAAATTGCATGCACATTTAATTATGTTTACTTGTATATTATAGGAACTTGTAAACTAGTAAATTGCACAGCTATTGTACAAGCAAGTCTTTCCATTGGATGTGTAGACACTGTCCTATATTTGTGCATGCAAGTGCAGATCTATACTTACGTTAAAGCTCCAGTGCATGTGATTTTCCCTGAGGACCAAACACTGGCTGTGGTGTATGGACGTCGAATTCTCATATTAAGCATCTAGAAAGAGATATTTGTCATGAGCTTTTAAAGGTTTGACAGGGATTTTTAAGCAATTTTGGGAAAAGGAGTCTGGTCAAATTGGATTTTTTTATCAATAACTGTGGCAAATTTGGGAATTTTTTATCTACAAAAAGGACCTGATTGGGATTTTTTTATCAACAAATATTGACACAACAGGTCTTTTCCAGGCCATTTTGGGAAAAACTCATATCAATTATAGTTAAATATTTTTAGGATGTTTAAAAAGTTTAAATATAGAGTCTAATAATCATAAGTCATAATAGAATTATTTCTTTAAAAAAAAAATGAAATTGGGATTTTTTTATTATTTCGGTTTGGGATCGGGTCCGTTTGCTTTGGGATCGGGTCCATTTGCTTTGGCATCGGGTCGGTTTTACAGCCTTTTTTACATAGCAGAAAACCCCCTGATTTGATCAAACCAAATATGTGCAGACTAATAAAACAATACAATTATCAGTGGAACAAATGGATTCTCATGTATAATACAGATTGTCAATGTATATGTTTATTGTAATAATTAAGGTAAGGGGAAAAATGTGGACATGACTCTTTTATGAATTATAAAAGGACCAAACAACCTAACAAAAGCTAGCTGGAGAGGTGCCAAAAATGTCAATGAAACTGCCTAATGAGTTACACAGATATTGCACATCAATGAAAATTACTTTTTAACAAAGATCACAGCCTGATAAATTATTGATCCAAAACATCTAGACAATATGCCCAGGTCCACCCTGTACAGACCCAGTATATGATGTCTCTTCAAACTGAGATAATATGATCCTCAATTTGTATACAGAAACAACATTTAATGCTGTAAAATCTTTAAGTTTGGAAAAAAATAGCATTTAAATAGCTTCAATACTGAAATAACTTATGAATTTGCTACATTTGGTTTTTAAATTGTGTTAAATATACCCATTGTCATTCAACCACCACTTCTTCCAGGGGTTAACGTAAGAAATTGACACTCACTTGCCCGGAGGCCAAATTACTTTGAACGTCTACTTGCCCTCATAAAAAACTGGTTGCCCTATTTTGAAGTCAATTTTTTATTGTCATTTGATCTTTAAAGCATTGATTCACATGCATTATTATGCTAGATTTAATTTCAGCTATATTGAATGTATCAAAAACAAGATGTGTTTGTGAAACACAATGTCCCCCTATATGATGTTTGACCTTGAAGGATGACCTTGACCTTGTGAAGGATGACCTTGACCTTTCACCACTCAAAATGTGCAGCTCCATGAGATACACATGCATGCCAAATATCAAGTTGCTATCTTCAATATTGCAAAAGTATTCATAAAATAAGCGATTTGGGCCACATATATTTGACCTCTGACCTTGAAGGATGACCTTGACCATGACCTTTCACCACTCAAAATGTGCAGCTCCATGAGATGCACATGCATGCCAAATATCAAGTTGCTATCTTCAATATAGCAAAAGTTATTGCAAAATGTTAAAAATGGCGCAAACAGACCAACAGACAGACAGGGCAAAAACAATATGTCCCCCACTACTATAGTGGGGGACATAATAAAATAATAATCCTTTTTTTAATATAAAGTTGTCAACAAAACAAAATCTTGACAGTTATTTCATAGAATAGTCACTATTGAATATAATACATATGAAGAGTTTATTACTATTGGGCCTTATTAAGACAACAAAGTTCTGAAAAATCTGTGAATGGTCTACCTTTTTTAGCAATGTAATGCACATTTCAAAATTTGAAACACAACTGGGAAATAGTTTTTTCATTGAGCTTTTGTAATGCCTTATGGGCCTCAGAATTTGTTTTGTCACTATTATTTTGAGCCTCATCCTTTTTTACATTCATTTAGTGTGACTGTGAATCCTCATGTGCTTTAACAGAATCTTTTCGAAAAAAATTTGAACCCGTTACGAAACTACCGTTGTTTTCAAATTTGAGACAAATCTTGCATTTCATCAATCGCGACTCTTTATCAAACTCAAGCCATAGAAATTCATCAAGCCACTATGTTTGAAAGTTACGCTTTCGTGATTCATTTTCATATTTTGTCTTCCTTTCTTTTTCAGTTGTTTTGGTTTGTTTCTTTGAGTGTTTCGAGTTACTTTTATTAAAAATAGAAAAGATCGGCTGGACGCTACCATCCGCCATGTTGAAACGTCTGCCGAGAAGAACTTGTTTTGAGCGTTTAGATTGGCTTATACAACGCAAGCGACCAATCAAATCTCATTTTACTTGCACTTGATAAAAAAATATATTGACCCAAAGAAAATAAATACATACAAGGGGAAAAATCGAAAAAATACCGCAATTATGCTAGTACGAAACGGACTTGCCCGGTGGACTATCTTTTTTGGAAAATCACTTGCCCGCGACGATTTTAACCCGCTTAAAAAAAGCCCTGTCTTCTCTAATATGGGGAAAATTGCATTGTACAAAGTGTCTATTGCGATTGCTGTCAGTTCATACCCCATGTTGCCTGTGATATTCTACATTGCTCCCCTCCATGGCAATCTTCTTCAGGTTCAGGTGGCACTTGGTGCTGAAGGTACACACAACATTGCTGATGCTGATACTGATGTTCAGAGGCTCATCCTCAGGCATTGTGACATCCTCAATGACCTCTGGCGCCCCTAGGACTGCTGGGGTCCCGTTTTGGAACTGGGCCTGCATCATGTGAGGCAGCACTACGCCGTCTGCCATCATGATGGATTGAGCTGCACGTACAATGGATCTGAAATTATTTGTTGACACATTGACTTAAAAAACAGTGATTTAGTTTATTTACACTTAATAAGACTTAAAATAAAATAAAGCAAACATTATTAAATCATTTGTTTTTTAAAGTTGAGTTACATGTATATTACTGAACACAAATAGAGTGCATGGCCCCAAAAAACTGTCAATGGAGCCAAACTGCAAACAGATTTTTGAAACTCCTTGAAAGACTGTCATGCATGAAGGAAAATCCATGGGTGACAACATGTTTTGATTCAGGAGAAACTACCAAATTCATTTTTTGGAAGGTGCTTACAAATGTTCCGATTATATGGCTCACTTGCATTGGTTAATATTAAGTCATTTACATGCTTCCTCTTTGTTTTAAAGGAATAGGACACAAGCTAACGATCAAGGGGAGAAAACTCAAAAATATTGTTTGAAAGTCTGTCCAAGATTTGTTCTCATGGACTAACAGGCTGGAAATATTGCTTGGTTATTAGCCAACTGTGCGTAAACGGCTGTACAGATTTCTTTGATTTTTTTTTGAAAGGTAGTCCCATTGCCCATAAGAGGGCCAAGGGTTGCTTTGGATTAAAGCTATTTCTGACATTTTTGTGGCCCGTGAGGACAGGTCTATGATAAATTCTAGTTAATGACATTGTTATGATTCCAATATCAGAGGGTGTGGATTTTTTATTCATGGCTCTTTGTCAATTTTTCTCTCATTAAACATTTTTTTTTTTTTTTAATTGAATATATTTGGCTCCAGGGCCCATATACTATCCAGAGTATGTTACTTCCACCAGTGGATGAAACCAGCTTCGGTTCTTGAAGTTAAACTTCAAAGGAGGCCTAAAGAAACACTAGCACCCAAAAGAAGTGCATTTGTTTTGCGCAATCCTCATCACTTTCTACAATAACCATGTGCAACAATGCCCAAGAATGGACCCTGTACATTTTCAGAAAAAAAGGATATAATTACTGACAATAATACAATTTATTAATTGTGTAATTTAAACTGGAAATACAAACAGTCCTATTTTTCTATTACAAGAGAGATAACTGGAAGCTCATCTATCGAAACTAAAATATGACAACCATACATAAATCATATAATTAACTGCGGCGCTCTAAGTCTAGCAACAGTATTTTATTTACATAATGAATTCAATTTCATGTTGCCTTCTAAAATTCGCGAAAACACATGACGTAAATAACATATGAATAATATAGCAAATAAAGAGACCGCGTTCAAATTTGTGTTGCCTTTAAGTTGCGACTGTCATAGTATTCTTACATTTGTGAATACAGATGTTGTTGTATATCCGACTTAACAGGCGTAAGTGATCGTTTCTTCGAGAAAATCGTACGGCACTTTTTTGTCTGCCATTGCTGTTCACAATCGGGACACCTCGGACAATTCCGCCATATCGGCGATCGACGGTGTGGTGTAGCCCACTGTCCGATGCGTTCAGATTGTGCTGTTCAACGACTTTCGGATGATGTCGATATTTTCCGCAATTATTCGGCAGCAATCGTGATACATCGGCTATCTCGGATTCCTCCGTAAGATATGATATAATTTATGAAATAAATCGTCTGCTGATCCAGAGTGATTCCATTGTGTCACACCGGTCTTACTGACAATAACGTAGTGACGTCACCATTTATGTATAGAATGGAGTGATTCGGCAGCTACTTCAAACGAACATATCCGGAAACCCCCGAACGCAAATGAGTACAGTAACACTTCGATAAAGTGCACTTAATAAATATGTCGAATTAAAATCTTTAAAATGAAACTTCTAAGCTTAACGTACAAATATATACCAGACCGAATGAGTCAGAGGCCGAGCACCCAACATAAATAACAAAGGGTGTAGGATTTATGGTCGAAAATAGTTATGAACAGTCACACAATGGCACGATACAAATATTTACTTTCACTGTTAATCATTAAACGGTTAATCCCAAATTGAACATGGGCTTAAAATATACACGTATCTGGCTTCTCATTATCATGAATGCCTGTTCATTTCTCTGATGCAGTTGACACATTATTTTTATCTAGCACTAAACGTGTTTGATGAAAGCCGTTGGGATGTTCATGCCTTTACCGATACGGGCGAATGATAATGCATTTCCGAATAATGGTAGAATGTTCGTGCAATCTTTAATACGGATGTAATGACCGCGCATTCCCCAATACGGATGGAATGTTTATGCTTTTCCGAATACGGGTGGAATGTTCGTGCATTCCCGAATACGCGTGGAATGTTCATCCGTTCCCGAATAAGGGTGGATTGTTAATTTTTTCCCAAATACGAATCCGTTCAAGTTCATACTGGCTATCCAAGATTGAAGAGTAGTGTCATTACAGCCATTTGCAACTAGATCCATAAATATTTAATGCTGTTTGGATCGGGTGAGTTTGATGCCAAACCGAACGAGTTTATGAATACCGGCCATACGCAAGTTGCGTAATACATGTACATGTACGTGTTGCTCTAGCGCTAAGTACAGGCGGTGTTTAATTACGATTGACGAGAAGGTCATCGTCTACTTGAACATGAACAACGTTCGATCCTACATCAGAACAAATATGCAGTTTGTTTTTGATTGGATTCTCATAAAAAAATATAATAACATAAGACATAAAACCAATTATATTCGCATATTTCATATACACGTGCAGCTTGATGAAACCTTACCTGCACATCGTTCCGAATTGTTGGAGCGTTTCATATACCTATGATATCAAATAATCGCTTTTGAACGTTGATATATTTCCCGTTTTGTGAAATTACTTACCGCGGTATCAAGTTTTGCGTTTTAGTGTGATTAATGTGTGCTTACACCATACTCGCACACCCATAGACATTACCACGCACGCATTATGGAACATGCATGGATCATACGCGAATACTATATAATAAAATACACCACCGTCGCACATGCATCTAGACTTTAAAAATACGCCCATCTCAAAAGCATCTACGTAAGCCCTGCAAGCATCAAATACACACATGCATGATCGACGTACTTAGATCACACGCGCATACACGCGAAACAACTACACGCCCTACACGCACAAACTCACACACACTAGTACGTACCACATACGCATCGAAATAAATCAAACGGGCAGAGATTGACACAAAAAAACACGTACATTCAAAAAGTATGCATACAAAATTAAAAAACTTGCTATGTGAAAACTGGGCTTAATGCATGTGCGTAAAGTGTCATCCCATATAAGCACGTGAAGCCGCATTCGAAACTTTTCGTCTGGACTAGATTTTCATTAAGAAGAGACTTCCTTAAAACGAAACATTTCATTACAAAGTGTCGTCCCTGATTAGCCTGTGCAGAGTGCAGGTGCCACTATTTCATATCATCGCTCGTACGAAGCTTCTGCATACTTTAGGCGCTAAAATCAATCCTTCTTATATCCACGTATTATCATTATAAACACAATAACGCAATCTATAACAACTATTCACTCTGTTAGCCTTAATCATTTGTCAAAATTGACCCCTGTTGTTCCAATAAGTCAACAAACGCAGCTAAACAACTGGTAACTTGTATTCAAATGAAACATCAGCATATTGATATCATTATTTAACAATTTGATAAGTATCTAGGTTTAGGTATATCCACTTCGACATCTATTGGAATTTCGTGTTCACAGGCCGCTTGGGGTTGAATGTATCGGTGAGTGATATTCTTGAATTTGTATTTCCAATTAACATTTAGAATAAATTCGGTATTGGAGATTAATTCATGTGAAAAATGGTTTTATTGAAAGGTGAGCTTTTAATGCAAATATAATAAAAACTATCAGCTCTTAGCATGCGTATTTTGGATGGATAAATTAGCGAAGATATTTTAACTCAGATAGAGTATATCATGGTGTATATATTATATATTTTTATATTTGTGCATATATTATACGTAAAAATGATTCAAATTTACTGCATGGCATTTAACAAACTGTTTTGTCAAGAAAAAGGCAAACGGCTAATCAGGGACGACACTTTCCGCCTAAACTTGATTTTTGCGAAGAAAATACTTTCTTAAAACGAAAAGTATCATTAAAGCGGAAATGGTCATCCCTGCTAAGCCTGTGCTCACTGCACTGGCTAATCTGGGACGACACTTTAAGCACATATATTTAACCCCTATTCACAGAGCACGGCCCAAATGATGTATTAGTGAAACAACAATCCTATTTCAGAACTGAACCACGTGTCATTTGTTTAAGAAATATTTGATTGTGTAGTGTATATAAGAAATATTTAATTTTATTTTATGCTTTCCGGTGGTTTAAAGAGAAATATCAGTGAATTAAAACTGATATTTCACTGTTTTAAACAGGGAAAAATACCAGTGAAAAATATCGATAGTTTCACTGTTTAAAACAGTGAAATATCAGTTTTAATTCACTGATATTTCTCTTTAAACCACCGGAAAGCATCAAATAAATGTACTGTGAAATGACGTCATTTTTTCGACGAATATTTAATGTAAAATATACACAAGAACGTTACAACTATGTTTTTTTGTGTTCTTTTGATGGCTTCAACTAAATACCTATACTAAAATACATATAGCTTCAAATATACGCAACAAGGTCATCGTCGCCGTAATCATCATCCTAATATTAAAGGGATGTCAATGTCTTACATTTATGTTTAATGGACGATGTAATTGCACCTCAATTTAACAAAACAAAAGCAGTAGTTTAGAACTCACTTGTATTTGCATATTTGATTTGGGTATTGACGAAAATCCAACATTTAGATTAATCGATAGTAGCGCGTGTCTATCATTGCGGTCAATGAATTCCAACTTGGGCAGATATGATACAGTAAATCCCGTTTATGAATGTTCAACATTAAATTGAAAATTCTTAAGCATCTGTGAATCCTTTCTTTTGTGAAAGAGATTTAAAACGTAAATAGCACTTTCATCATTTCGTTGCCGGTTAAAGCAATACGAAGATAAAAATTAAGCCTTTTATTTTAATTTTATAAAAACGGTACTCAATCGATTATACAAATACACTCTGTTTAATCCTCGAGGAATCCAACATCTGTACAATGCGTTCTTATTTCTTAAAATTCTAGTGTTACTGTATAATCATAAGTGTCGTTGTCGTCGTCGTTATCCTCCTCCTCCTCCTCCTCCTCCTCCTCCTCCTCCTCCTCCTCCTCCTTGCGCAGTATTGCCAAAAGCTACCATGTCCGTTATAAAGTCATGCAAGCTAGGTTTTGTGATTAGCGGACTATGCGCAGGCTAGTGTGGAGCATAAAAGTCCGCATAGGGCATACGACCCTTTTTCGCAAGACGCGGGTTATTACCATACAATACTAATTTGGTACAAAAACGCGCGCTGTCTTGACTCAAATGTTATAAATGACTAGCTTGTACATACGTATACTAGAACACTATTAATAAAACATTTCAATATTACGGTATGAAACATCATCCGGATATTTCATATAATATTTCGTCAGTATATTGATGCCAGCTTGAACTACCCTTATTGATTTTCAAATTTTATATATCAAACAACCCATAATCTATCTCTTTGAAAGTTGAAATTCTGCTCAAATTGTATATTTCGTTTAAAGGAAGTCCTTTTTTATCGAAAATCTAGTTTAAGCGGAAAGTGTCGTCCCTGATTAGCCTGTGCGGACTGCACAGGCTAATCTGGGACGACACTTTACGCGCATGCATTTTGCCCATTTTTTCTCAGAACAAGACTCACTTGTATTGATTTTCGAAACATATGGCATATGATATGAAACAGTCCATTGCCAGTTTGAATTCATAGCTATTTCCCTATAAGCCAAGAGAAAGCAAACAATAAAAATGAAAACATTCAGTTTATGAAAGATTATGTAACATTCCATTTCACGTTATAATATAATCCAATAAGGAAATAAATCATATGTATATTTCATAGCAACGGGAAACAATATCGTGTCAAAAACGTTTTTTTATAATTAAAAGACAACCATAAATGATAAAGCCTTTCTTTTCGTGTCAAATGTGGTACTTCATTGTTATTATTCCTATGTTGAACTGTGATTTAATTGTCAAACGTCGATTTATTAAAGCTTTGCGTATGAATAACGGATTAAACCATAAATATTGCAGTATTATTTCAATTCAAACATGTATTGTAGACTGTAACTAATACACAATTTTCTTATTTCATAACATTTGAACATCATTCTAGGTCATCTATACGTATTCGGTTTTATTTTAATATATCAAAACGTAATAATTAAACAAAGTCTTAGTCTTTCCTGTAACTGTTTTTATCCGGTTTGCTTTCTTTCATACACGGAAAAATATTAAAAAACTTTAGCAATCGACTTTTAAAAATTAGTAAATTGCTTTGATAAAGAACGTTTCGTCATTATAAGTACTAATACATACAAACTCATATGTCAGTTTACGTGCGTACAATAATGGATAACGTTTAAGTACAAGTAATTTCGGTTTTAGCATAGGCTAACGTATATGTTACACGCCACTATTTATGCATTTTAATATTAATATTGGCGCAGTGAGCATGTAATTTGATCCATTTCATCGACTTTGTTCTCCAATATGCTTAATGAATAATTGGAAACTATTTTTTTAAGGCGTTTGATTATTAGTAATTGTTATTTAATTACCCAAGAGTGCTATTTTATCGAAGATATCGTGCCGGATACTATGAATGTGTCATAGTATATCATCACAACTGGCAGACACAATGCACATACTATTGTTATATATCCCTAGAGATTCTATCAGTTTGCCACTTCGCATCTTTTGAATAAGTTTTCAATACTTCTGCCAAATTTCAGAACAAATCTGTAGTTGTTTTTATTTCTCGATCGAATGTGAGAAATAACTGATTCAATTATATTAGGAGGCACCAAAATGAGCTAAAACAGTTTTCATACATTTATTTATTGACCCGCGTCATGCTAAAATGATATTATGTCATATGTGACAAATGTTGCATCTGGTCAAGAGCAATCGTGAGGCATCGACTTTCTCCGGAATCCTCCGTTAGATAGGCCGAAATATGTAATAAATCGTCTTCTGATCCAGAGTGGGTAAGGAGCTACCCTGTCCGATAACGAGACCACGAAACCTTGCGTGGACGACGCGGCATAATTATGAACAATCCTTATTACTATATGTTTATATGTAATGCACCGACATTGCAGTTAGTTTGCACTATTGAGATATGTGTGCAAAACATAACACAAACAGAAGTATTATATAGGCGTTCCATTTATTTCGGTAGGTATGCATTGTGAAAGGGTTACTGCAAGCAAATGGCAATGCGATATATGCATGGACATGTGTACCGATAATTTATTTCATTTTAGTTTCAACCTATTCATTTTAGCTCGATTTCATCAAAAGCCTCTGGCTTATTGAAATCCTCTCGAGTTCATGCTCGTTTGGGGATCGAATCCGTAACCTCCCGGTCGCAAGGCGGACACCGTTCTGTTACGCCACGGTGACCTTAACGGATGATTTAATACACATAAAATGCTATACGAGATACATATAACAATTCTATGTGTACACGTACAATATGTACTGATACTTCTGTTAAACCTTCGATAAAATATGGATGAACAATATTTTGCATATAAGTACATGTACATACAAGTATTCCAACATAAGTATACACTTTATAGTATATCAGGTTGACCTGTCAATCATTTCATCTTATTTATTTGAGCGACATGTTTTGCTTCAGTTCCCACACTGATATCAAAAGCGCCTCTGTGTGCCCAATGACGCTACCCGTGTGACGCAATAGCACCTGACGACGCCATGTTGGCCGAGAGTCCGCCGGGACATGTTTCCCCGCCGTTCTTTCACAACGAAGGGACGCGGAATAAGCGTCTGTCCGACGTGAAACGTGGGGCGGAGTACTATAAAAAGCTCGACCACATCGCGGAGGCGCAATGGAAAACAAATATACCCCAGTTTCCGCCAGTTCCGCGGAAGCTATCTGTATTACCGACGATATCGACGTCCGTCTTAAGCGAACCGGAATCGAGCTCACGTCGAAGTCAAACGTTCAATATGACGTCAACGCCACGGCAGAGCATGTCAGGAGCTGACAGTACCGTGACCGGATATACCGGCTACACGGGAACATCGATGAGCCTTCCGTCCCACATTTCTAGAATTGTTCGCCACCGCCACGCCGATTACGAATCGCCGCTGGCTCCCATCTCCGACGACGAAGAACGGAACTACAATCCATGGGGAACCACCCGGAACCCCCTGGATGAGCAGACGATGCTAACACCTGAGGACATGCGACCAAGGGAACTACCGTTTCAGTTCCGCGACTCCCGAAAACTCGTCATGAAACCTACGCCCAAGAGGTCAATGCCCATGAGTCGAGTTGCGGATTCAGTGCGCGAACGTCACCAGCGTACCGTAACAAACTTCCGGTCAAGAAACGGCACGATTCGCGTCATTCGTCCTCTGGATCCGTTGCCTGAAATCGAGAAATATCACAGATCCTACAAACCGGAAGTCTTCGACATTGAAAATATTGAACGCGAGAAGACGTTCATGATGTTAGAACGCATTGACAAGATTTTGCATCCGAACCGGAAGTCACCAAGGACACCGCTCGGTTCGAGCGAGGAAGAAATCCCTGCGACGTCAACTTCTTCCTTCACATTAACGGAAAATCCAAAAGAATTACGAATCATTCAGTTTTCCATGAACTATTCTGAGTTACACCGGAAGAACACAAAAAGTCCGCAGGTTTTCAGTCCGTTAACAACTCCCCGTTTGGAACACAGTTCGCTTTCCAAGACTGCCAAAGATCAGAGATCAAGGTCAGAACGGCCAAAAAGGCCCCGAATCAAGTTCAACGAAGATCCGTTTAAATTACTCCCACCAAAAACGTTCTCTGACGTTTTAAAGTCGCTGGAGACATCGCTTCCAGATATTGATAGCAAATGTCAGTCTTGGATTGAAAAGAACGCGTAGTGATTTAAAACATTAAGGTGGTGCGTACCGTGACTGTTTAAAAACGCGTCATTTATGCAGATGAAAATACTTTTCAAAAATGATATAATTTTGCGTGTCTTAATTGTTTATGTACGCAATTTTACATGATTATCTGTGTGCGTTTATGTTTAGAACTGTCAGTCGTGAAAAATTGATGGGGCATGGTTGTGGTTGTTGATCTTAGAAGTTTAAGTACGTATACCCCTGTGGTCCCTTTACTGCATTTAATAGACTATAGTACCGGGGAATTTACTTTTCGTAATATACGTGTAACTCTAAACTTTACTCATATGTGCTTATTGCGTGCCGTACAGAACCATCTTTCAGAAATGTAAGGTATGTTTGTAAACTTAAAAAAATATAACAAACAAAGTTATGAAAATTTGACCCTCTAAACAAATTAACGGAAAACGATATTAACTAGATTAACATAGAGGTGACATTCACTCCTCTGATTTAAAATTGCACTCCTCTTTTTTTCTATCTCGTGGCCACGACTTACTATCTCGTGACCACGAGTTATCTATATCGTGCCCTCGAGTTACTTTGTCGAGGCCACGAAATACAAAAAAGAGGAGTGCAAAATTAAATAAAAGAGGAGTGCAATTTTAAAAAAGAGCGGTGCAGTAAATAAAAGAAGGGTTCATTAAACAAAAGAGGAGAGAATATTTTAGCTATCTCGAGGCCACGAGTTAGTCAGCCAATCAAATTTTGCGTAACATGTGCAAATATTCACTACGCATATTATACAGCTGGCCAAAGCGGGCCTTTACTGTGATGGTTACTTCCCTTTGTATAAAAGATCACCTTGAATTACCATGTATAACAATTTGATTGGCTGACTAACTCGTGACGAGTTTGCTAAGTCGGAATCTCGAGATAGCTAAAATTAGCTCTCTTTTTTGTTTAATGCACCCCTCTTTTTTCTATATGCAAGTCGTGGCCTCGAGTTACTAAGTCGAGGCCAGGAGATAGAAAAAAGATGAGTGCAATTTAAAAAATGGTGCATGTCACCTCTATGCCACCGCCAATAACTGAACATTAATTATTTTTGATGAATAAAAAAGTAAAATAAACGTTCTTAATGCGCTTAGTTTTAAAAGTTGAATGCCTCAGTTTTCAGAGGAGATGGGGGTTAATAATTTTGCACTTGTTTGTTCTTCTGTCCCTCGGATTCTCGTTTTCGCGTTACTCAAAAAGTATTGCTATTGGAGGAAACAAACGTCATTAACACATTAACGAGCACACATGATTGCCTATCTCCATACAATGATATGTGTATCTTTTACCTAATGGGTCGCTTGGCCATCATTTAAGTCGGGTCGCGCGTAACTAAAATAATAGCTGCTGATATGGCGAAACTTTTTCAAAACATCATAACTAGCAGTTGCGTACATCCATGTTTTGGGTTGATTTTTATAAGTTATACGCCTTTTTAGCGAATATAAAGATCATATATAAAGATATGCATAAATAAATCATCAGGTTATCTTCCGTACTTCCATATTTGACGAAATCACATGATTTATTGATGGAAAAAAAGCTAAAACGAGAAGCAAAATTAAGCATATTTTTGAAAAAAAATTTTCGTTCAACTTAAGTATGTGCAATGACTGTCGATACACACATTGAATTATGAGTTATGACTTTTTTGTAAAGAACAACAACAACACAACAACAACATGTGTTTTTGTGAATATTGTGGTCACCTGTAATATTAAATACATTACCACCCACATATGTCACGAGATGAAGAATGTCATGAGTTCGTTAACACATGATATACAATTACTGTCTGATTATTTAGTATTAATATTGCGATATGCAAAAAGGAGGAAAGTGTTGGCCTAGGGGTAGCTCTGTCTGTCTGAGTTACGAGCCCTCTCGTATTAGGGTCCCAACTGTCCGGCGGTTTATTGTGTGTTATTTAATTGTTAAAAAAAGTTCAAAATTAACAAAATAAATGTATAATAACAGTTATCGTTATGCGTTTTGTCTTGAATACATTACTTATGAGTGGATTGGAACACTTCTCCGAGTTACGGCACACATATTGGTTCATTACTTATGAGTGGATTGGAACACTTCTCCGAGTTACGGCACACATATTGACTCATTTTCTTGTTCACATAACCGTAATTATGGCCATTTTAGGCAAAACCTTTACTTGAGTGGCGCTTAAATAAAACACGCTTTGCAGCAAAAGTGATGAAACTTTACAAGAATAGTAAACAATACAATGTATATGGAAGTGCGCACATCCTTATATTGCTTACTTTTAAATTCGTCCTAACCGAATGTATCGCCCTTTTTAGCGTTATACAAAACATTTGCTGCTCATGTAATGTAGCCAATATATTTATCAGTATGTGAATTTCTTCACTTGGGTTTAAGGCTTCATTATGACATTAATTAAGACAATAGTTGAGTGCTAGTACTGAGGCATCTACGGACATAATTCTAGGTTTAAATTGTACGCTCAAACAAGTGTTTAGAGCTATAAAATATGTGCAAATATATTAGTTAAGTAGGATACTCGTTTTGCCATTAAATACAAGTATTTAAATTATGCACACTTGTATTAATTCGTTCCACTAATAAGTCAACCGATAAAACAAACTGTTGAACAAATAACAAAATGATCGATCGCGTTTGATGTATCAGAATACCTATAAACAATGAATAATGTCCATGCATCAGTCTCTTCTGATTCAGCTTGCCTGCTAAAGCCCGTCTCCTTTCCATTCCATTTATGCCATGAAGTCACGGCCGTAAATCACGCGCGCCATCTCTTTTTTTGAGACGCATTAATAAATAAGCCAATGCTACTTCCGAGATGGCGCTCAGGTCTGGGTGGTTTGAAATTTCATAGATAATTTAGCGGCTGGTAATAGTATTTGGCCTTCTTTCTCTCGTGTGCTTCAGATCAACCATAAGTTCCCAGTCGCTCACTAAAGCTAGGTTCCTGAATGTGTAGATCTGTTGTATTTTAACATATGAAAAGAAAGATCTACGTGTACATCAACTCAAAAAACAAACATAGCGATTGGTTAGGCTTCTCTATATTATTTGCCAAGTTTTCAAATCGAGCGAACAACCGAACTTAATTGAGTTTTTTTTTGTTTATTTAAGTAAAAGTAGTTCGTGTGTTGCTCCGTCGTCACACAGGATAGGTTTCTCTCCAGGACAAAAAAGTCATTTTTTGAAACACGCCGATAGTCGTTTTGAAAAGGCCAATCTCAACCAGCACGATGAGGGGTGGGTCATTCTATCTGTTTTCTTTCCCTGTTCGAGGCGTTTTCAACACTTCTTTAGCGTATTCACTACGTTTATACTGCGATCCCTCTGCGTTCACAAGGCGACCATTGGCGACGGCACAGCGTCGACAGTAATCCGTATAAACGTGCCTACTTTAAGTCTATTTCGACCTCACAAGCACCAATTTTCTGTTGTTTTCCTTATACTGTGCGACTTCACGCACTATGAAATAGCTCAGATAGCCAAGTTGTAAAGTACCTTTAAATGGAAGTGCAGGGTATAAGAACCATATACCATATGGTAAACTCTCAACAAAATTATGTAATGGCGTAAAGGCAATGTTATTATGCAGTGCATAGTTTCATTTTGTTTAATGATGGAGGAAATTGTTCTTAGCAAGTTTCGAGATGGTTTGGAAAAAAGTGTCGTATTCACAATGATCCTCTTTGGTATATATTATTTATTTACTCCGATATCGAAGATTCGAACAACATAGGTATGCAATAATCACAAAACGTATTTAACATAGAAAGAGTGGCATGATTTACAAAATATGTCATCATGAATAAATATACAAACAAAAAGTCATGCCATTAGAAAAACTATTCTAGTCGTCGATTTTGAGTGAATGTATCATAATCAAGTTAATTAAAACAAATCACATATGAGTTTGAGTAGAACGAAATTGCTAAAAAGGTCATCTTCAGTTACTGTTAATGCAAGACACACTAGATGTCTACTCGTTGCCATTACTGGAAATAGCATAAATTGCATAAATTTGCAGTGCCCAGTCACTTTGTACAATTCAGCAATAAGCTTATTCCGTTTGGAATTCTGTTTTTTTCACAAAACCAGAGAGTATGGTTCACAATACTGTCCATGAACTTGTTACAGATTGCACATTTACTTGCAAATTGCCTCGACATCGTTATATTAAGGATCTTCGTTGACGTATGGTTAATCACAGAGAGTGAAGGTGCAGTCTTAAACATGACGATGGCGGTAACCGGTCTATCAGCTTCAAATAGCTTTGAGTCATCAAGACATGTTATTTCATTTGCATTATCTGAGCGTTTTTGTCTGTTTGTCATTCTAACACTGTTTTTGATTGTCCGTTTCCATGCCATCTTTCCGGGGAATACACCACTTTCCAGATACGTTTCTAGGGTAGGAATCAAACTGTACTTTTGTAAAAGTCTGTAGATGTCAGGAATCAGCCCTTGCATATTCACGCACCCTAAGCAATATCGTACACGTGTCTATGTACGAACACTTTCTTGGCCAAACATCTAACTGGACAGTTGCCCAAAAAACTTAAGTTTCTCAAAATCAGTTCTTCCGCGGATTCAATGTCTAAACATGACAATGCAACATCGGTGTTTGTGTTTGTGTTCCTACCGAAGTTAAGAATTTGTTTAAAACATCTTTTATGGGATACTTCAAGTTGATTTATGTCACCATGAGAATAGTTGCACCATAGCGGCGAGCCGTATAAAGCCTTGGGCAAGACCACATTAACATATATTTTTTAAGTGTTATAGGATGAAGTTCAGCAGGATTATTATTATTATCATTATTATTATTATTATTAGTATTATTATACCGGATTTATATAGCGCCCTTTTCACGCAAGAGTGCACGTTCAAAGGCGCTTTACATAAGAACATTTGACGTATCGCAGATACGAATACATTTTGCAACACTGTTACAAAAGAAATCAATCAAAGCTACTCAATTATACTATAAAACTACTCTATTATTCTATAAGTACTACTTAAAAACATGCACAGTAACCATAGATTAGAAATATCAACAAGACACTATAAAACTACCCTATGTGTATAGCTATAAGAATTTATCAATTAATGAAACAATAAAATCTAAAACTTAAACAATAAGAACTACGTAAAAATAGTTATGCTTCCTTTAAAAGGGTAAATTCAAGTTCATGCTGATTAAGACAAGGGTAACGTCAGGATACCATTACCACGAGTCCACAAACCCTCAAAGGAATAATTATGCTTCCTTTAAAAGGGTTAATTCAAGTTCACGATGATTGAGATTTTATATAATGAATTGAATAAACCACTGCTTAAATTGCATAAGATTGGAGGAAGAGGTGAGTTTTCAGTGCCTTTTTTTAATGAATTCAGTGTTTAAGAACCTCGAATGTTTGATAGAAGTGAGTTCCAAAGTTTGGGGGCTGCGTACATGAAACTTCGCTCTCCGTATGATACGGATTTAATGTTCGTTGGAATCACTAATGAAGTCGCTTCGTTCTTTGATCTTAAGTTTCGCCTTGGTTCGCAGACATCAAGTAGGTTTTTGCAGATATACATGGATTGTCCATTTAAGGCTTTGAACGCATTGGTAAGTATTTTGAATAGGATTCTTTTTTCTACTGGGAGCCAGTGTAATTCTTTTAGGATCGGTGTTATGTGACTAAAGCGGGATGTTCTTGTGATAACACGCGCCGCAGTGTTTTGAACATTTTGTAGTTTCTTGATAGCTGATGTTTGTGTTCCATACAGCAGTGCATTGCATTAGTCTAGCCGAGCCGTGACAAGTGAATTGCCAATTTTTGTGGCATTTGGTGTAAGATATTGCCTGATGTGACCTATTCGCCTAATCTGACCGAAACATGATCTACTTATAGCATTACTATGGTGTTCCATGTTCATTCTTCAATCAAACCAAGCACCGATATTTCGTACGTATTGCGATGGTTTAATTGTCGAGACCCTACTTTAATAGTTAACCTATCTACGTACTTGGCGTTGTTTTGACTTGAAAATACTATGACCTCGGTTGTGTCGGTGTTAAGTTTGAGCATATTTGTATTCATCTACGAGATGATATCGTGGAGGCACTTTTCAACTCGATTTAGTGTTTCGTCTTGGGCTGCTCCATCGGTGGGTTCAAAGAAAAGGTAGAGCTGCGAGTCATCGGCGTAGAAGTGATGCCCGAGTCCATGTTTTTTTGCAGATTTCCCCCAACAGGTTTATCATACATAGTACAAAATTTTGGGCCTAACACAGATCCCTGGGGTACACTGAAGGTCAGCAGCACTGGTTCTGATACCTTGCCGTCAATGCTCACCGTTTGGAAGCGGTCAGATAGGTAGGAAGCTACCCACTGTAGTGGTTGTTCAGCAAAGCCAAACTGTTGTTCGAGGCGGCTTAAAAGGGTTATGTGGTCGATGGTGTCGAAAGCGGCAGAGAGATCCAGCATAACAAAGACAGTGACATTTTTCTTATCTAATGATTGTAGGACATCGTTTTGAACTTTTAATAAAGCTGTTTCTGTTGAGTGAAACTTCCTGTATGCAGATTGATTTTCGGAATTAAAATTGTTTTCTGTCAAATGTTCATCTATTCTTTTGCTGACAACTTTCTCCAATAATTTTGAAACATATGGCAGATTCGAAACCGGGCGATAGTTTTGTAGTGTTTCTTTATCTAAGGTGTGCTTTAATAAAGGTCGTGATGTTTTTAATACGTGATGTTTTAAAGGATCTTGGCACACTTGCTGTTTCCATCGAAAGATTGATGATTTTTGTCAGTATTGGTAGCAGTTCAGTTTTGCATTCTTTCAGGAGCCAAGTTGGAATAGGGTCAAGCTCGCAAGATTTATTTAGGGATAGCATAATGATTTTTTTTTCAACTTTTTCCTCAGTTGTCGGGCGGAAATGTGTCATACTGCATTTTTCTGCTGTTGGGTTATTATCATTACTATGTTTTGAATTTGCTTGAGATAGGGCATGTTCAGAGATATCTTTTCTGATACTTTCAACTTTATTTATGAAAAACTTATTGAAATCTTGTGCTAACTCATCGGATGTTTTGCCAGACGGGAGAGCAATTCAGATGGGCCATCTAGTAAGTGTTTTTTTATTTTGTGCATGCTCTTTTGAACACGGCCACAGGATGTTACTTTATCTGAATAAAAATCTACGCGTGTTTTTTTTCAACATTTTGTTCATTTTGGCGCAGTGGTATTTATAAATGTCATGATCAATAGTGAGTCTCGATTTTAGCCATTTTCTTTCCAAATTTCGTTTGATATGTTTAGCGTCATGAAGCTCATCTGTGTACCACGGGCAAGTCGGCCGCAGGGTTATTGATTTTGTTCTTAGTGGAGCATGTTTGTCTACCAAAGATGAAAGTTCAGTATCATACGTTTGGACAAGGGTTTCAGGGTCATGTATATTTTCAAATTGTATTTCTGACTCTGTGATATCCTGTTTAAATGTTCACGGACTCTAGATCAATATACACTCCGTGAAATGTTTCAATATTGATCTCTCGTAGTTTCCGAAAGGTTACAGTTTTTCTTACCGGAGCTGGTTTTGATGCTCTTGCATTAAAGATGACGGCATAATGGTATTTAGAAATGTTCGGATTAATGTTGCGGATTAAATCCGCAATGAAGAATGGCAATCAAGAATAGAATTGAGATAACCTGTCATCTTCGACGACGTTTCACACATCAGTGCACCGCTCGACATGTTACGGTCACATTTCAGTCCAAGATGTGTGTACGTTCTGCTTCCTGTATAGTTTCACGTTCGAGTGTTCAAATACGTCCAGGTCGACTGCATCGCTGTTCGTTGAATACTATAATTGCATATTTTGATGGATTATATTCAAAGCGCCATTTACACGAATAGTCATAGCATATTTTCATCATGCCATCAAGTGCGTGCTTTGAAAATGCAATAAGAATCATGTCGTCTTCTACTGTAGAACTGTTCATATTCATTCAGTACATACAGAAACCTAAACCAGAATGTTCAAGAGCATTTATTGATCTCGTTTCGCATTGTGAATTTTAGATGATGATTTTCTAAATGTATCTAGACATCAGCCGGTCGCAGTTAGCGTAAACTTTCCTGTGTCAGACGGTAAATTCAACGTCAGAGAAGAATCTTTTAAACGTATACCTGGAAAAACGCCACGTATGCACAAATAAGTGACTATGTTGGAAATGTTACAAACTCTATGAGTCAATGTAAATATCATGTGTGCGATTGTAAAGAAAGTATTGACTCAACATATACTATGTTATGTGACGTACTGACAGGGGCAGCAGGAACTTGTATCGGTCATAGACCATTTCAGCCTCATTTAAAGCCGTACTGGGTTTACGTGAATACGTGCTTGGACGTCCAAGGAACAAACCTAACACAGAGTATATGTCCATAACGCGGCAAAGAGGGACTTCCGGCGAGCCCATAGAAAGGCAGCAAGTGAGCATATGATGCAACTGAACCGGAAAATTGACGAATCTGCAGAAATGAATACGAATGATTTCTGGAAACATGTCAACACACGACGTATGGCCTATAACTGTAATAAGTCCACATCTGGTATCAAGTTCGGTGAAATTGTATATCGTGACCAGAAAGCGATTCGGAACAATGAGGATTTTATTTTGAAATACTATATTTGCCATCTAACTCTGAACATTTTGATGACAAATAGCGTGATCATGTGTCACAAAACGGTGGACAATTGCGTGAGACGTTGATACCTGACAGCAACACCACAGTGATGCCCGAGGACATAGAGAGGTGTTGATACGTTCTTGTCCAAAGGGAAAGGCTAATCTTTTCTTAAACTGTGACTTTAAGAGTGTAAACAAGATTTTACTATAGCCAATAAGTGTTAACAAGGTTTTATTAAGCCAGATAAGGAACATTTGTCCCACACCCTGGTGGCCATGTTTTTCCACAAACAATTTATTTTCAACTCAGCCAAGCAATCATAACAACAGAATATCTGACTAAGTTGCATACAGATTTGACTATAAAAGTAGTTCTTGAATGCTCTGAGCTTTTATGAGTACATACGTACAGCTCAAAGGGGTTAAAAGCTGGGAGTTGGATTATTGAAACTAACCATAAATGTGACTTCTAGAGTGTAAACAAGGTTTTTGTTTAGTTTAAACCTATTTATTTAAGCTTGATTGCATCGAAAGCCTCAGGTTTATTGCAACTCTCTCGAGTCCTTTTCCTAGAACTAGAACCAGTACTTGGTGTCTTTGGGGGAACGCTCCCCTTGTGGGGATGAAACCTGTGACCCCGTGATGGCTAGGCGGTCACATATCCATTTTCCCACGGCAAACTCTTAACAACAAGGTTTAACTATAGACATAAAGAGAAGTGCCATGTTTTTCAATGGAACAGAACCATTTTCAAACTCATCCAAGATATCATTAGGTTCTTACTAAGTTTCATGATGGTTGGACAATAAATGGGACTAATAGAGTGTTAACCACTTTTTACTATAGCCATATGAGGAAAACTGCCCCGCCCCCTTGCGGCCATGGTTTTCAATCAACCAGAACCATTTTTGCACTCATCCAAGATATTTTTGAGACACATGTTCTGAATAAGTTTCATGTAGATTGGGCTAAAAATGTGACTTCCAGAGTGTTAACAAGGTTTTACTAAAGCCATATAAGGAAACAAGGCATGCCCCTGGAGGCTATTTTTTACAACAGTTTGGATACATTTTCAAACTCATCAAAGACATCATTAGAACAATTGTTCTTACAAAGTTTCATGAAGATTGGACAATAAATGAGACTTCTAGAGTGTTTACAAGGTTTTACTCTGGCCATATAAGGAAAACTGTCCCGCACCCTGGAGGCTATGTTTTTAAAAAAACTGAGCCATTTTCAAACTCGTCCAAGATATTATTGGGACGGATGTTCTGACCAAGTTTCATGAAGATTGGACAATAAATGTGGCCTTTTGAGTGTTTACAAGATAAATGGTGACAAAGGACAAAAGGCGATCACAATAGCTCACAACGAGCTTAAAATATTTAGGGAATCCAATGAAGCTTCATATAATGAAAGAAGAATTAAATAAAAGTTCCCCAGGTGAAGACATATGTCCCCCAAACAGGGCTTTGAACTAGTGACCCCAATTTCATTAGGCGTCATCTACTATCCAAGGCCAATGTTGACGAGTTATTGATCGGATACAATTTTCACACTTATTGTGACAGTGACCTTTGACATAGTGACCCCAAATTGAAAATGCGTCATATATTGTCCAAGGCCAATGCAAATGTGAAGTATCAAGCCAACCAGTCAATTAGTTGAGGTTATTGATCAGAAACGCTTTTCACACTTGTGACCTGTGGCCTAGTGACCCTAATTTTAATAGGGATCATCTACTTTCCAAGGCCAATGCACATGTTAAGTATCAAGCCAATCTGTCAATGCATGATGAGTTATTGATCGGAAATGATCTACCGACAGACCGATCGACATCCAGCAAATAATATACTCCCTCTTCTTCAAAGGGGGCATAAAAAGGTGTGGATTATACATGTATTTGATAAGAATCTTTTCCCTTTGTTTTTTTTTCTTGTGCAAAGCATGGCTATAAGTGAACAAAAATGCCATCAGCTTTGCTATATATATAAGTAAATTGAGATTTCTGTTCTTCAATAAATAAATAAAACTTTGAAGGCCAAGATGACAAGATCACAATTTTGGATAACAAGAGCACCGCTTAACTAGTGCCATGCTCGGCTACGGTTGCTTGTCCGAATTTTTTTTTAGTTTTTAGAGGTCACAATGACCTTGACCTTTGACCTAGTGACCCCAAAATGGGTGTAGCGTGTAGAACTCATCAAGGTGCATCTACATATGAAATTTCAAAGTTGTAGGTGGAAGCACTATGATTTTAGAGCCAATGTTTAAGTTTTATATTAGAGGTCACAGTGACCTTAACCTTTGACCTAAAAATGAGTGTGGCGTGTAGAACTCATCAAGGTGCATCTACATATGAAGTTCAAAGTTGTAGGTGGAAGCACTTTGATTTTAGAGCCTATGTTAAAGTTTTATATTAGAGGTAACAAAGACCTTGACCTTTGACCTAGTGACACCAAAATGGGTGTGGCCTGTAGAACTCATCAAGGTGCATCTACAAATGAAGTGTCAAAGTTGTAGGTCGAAGCACTTTGATTTTAGAGCCAATGTTAAGGTTTTAGCGCGATGCGGACAGCGGACAACACGACGAGCTGGCTATGACAATACCTCAGGTTTTCTCCACTAAAAATGACACTTCGGGGGCATTTGGCACAAACAGTGACAGCTCTTGTTCTTAATGGTTTCATCAATATGACACTGTTATTTGAGAAAAAATATTTTATAGGAGTGAATATGAATTGTTTTAATAAATATATTTTAGGAAAATACTGTCAACATTCATGATGCCCCTTTGAGTTAAAAAAAGACTTGTGAATCTCTTATAATTTTTATGATTTGCTCCACACAAAATCTAAGAATAAAAACCAATGACTGGCAATAACTCTAAATATATGGGCAGAGCTCTGTGAAAAGAGGACTTTATGCTTGTGCATAAAGTGTCATCTCAGATTAGCCTGTGCAGTCTTCACAGCCTAATCAGGGATAACACTTTCCACTTTTATGATATTTTCTGTTTAAAGAAAGTCTCTTCTTAGCAAAAATCTAGTTTAGGCGGAATGTGTTGTCCCTGATTAGCCTGTGCAGACTGCACAGGCTAATCTGGGATGACACTTTACACACATGTAGTATGCCCATTTTCCTCAGAACACAACTCATATATGAAAGCAAAGAGTTATGGTGACTGTGAGCTTCATATCCCTTCAATCAGCTATACATACTAATTAAGTCTTATTTACTTTTAACATATGCTATAGGAAAAAAAATATTTCAAACAAACAAATCCAAAATTTAACAAATAGAAATAAAATTATTTCTAAATCTATGGGAGCAGGAGATATGTGTTGTGCAGTATTGCTTTTGTTTGTGGGAGAGATCAAGAGTTTTAAGGAATTTCTTCATTTCATAAAAAAAAACCTACATAATAACTATTCCTTTAACACTTACACATGCATGACTGAATAACAAAGTCTATGTTAGGTGTCTATTTGTACATGTATTTCCTTAGAATAAATGATTCTCATACTCTCTGTAGGAAGCTAGTTTTCCATCTTAATAACCAATTTAAAATATGGTGTTCACATTTTTATTGTTATACTATGCCCATTTCTGTATAGTCTGCATGGGGTCCCTTTTAATAAACCTAATTTACCACAGCTACCCCGTAAAGAATATATATGTTTTATGTAGCAGTTTATTGCTATTACAATAAATGAAAATAAGACTTAACAAGGTGATGGTCAAATTAAAACAACATTCACATATATATTGTATATATATATACAGAACGCATACATCGCAAATAGTAACATACATTAAACATTGCTTTTCTTAAATGTGTTACTTAGCAAGTGCATTATTTTAAAATATTTTCTTAAAACACATAATAATATTTGAACCTACTACACATTTATCTTCTTAGCAATAGATAATAGGAAAACTAATTGGTGCAAAGATCATTAAGAGATCATAAATTTACTAACACATTAATGCATTGCTCTATTGTTTGAAACTGTTTTTCAAATACCATTACAATAAGACCAATTAAATGCTTAAATAGGTCGTATGATATACGCGTCCAGTGTAGCTGCAGACCAGCCTGTATGTTTGGGAAGTTAGGTCTACCTTTTCCACTAATAAGAGCATGAAACCTAGTGTGACTTTATAATCGACAGCGATACACATGTTGGTATGGGGCTATACTGGATAAACTTGTCATAAGAACCATTTTTGCATGATTTGATTTTTAAGAAAAATAATCCATCAACTTTTCAAAAATAATCTTATCTGACAAGTGGTTTCTGACAAGATGTTTTTAATTTTTGTCTTATTAATTAATACTTTCATATCCAACATAAAGCCAGTAAAGACACACAAACATGATAATTTCACCAATGGTTTAGTGATTTATATAAACAAGGAACAAAATTGTCACAAAACCAGGTTTTCAATGTGAAAAATAAGTCTGATAAACAGAGACAACTCAAACTGAACTGATTGTTTACAATTAACCCCCTTTCTTTCAAAATAAATATATTTTTAGTTGTGGCGACCTTGACCTTGGAGATATCGATGTAATTCTTTCGTGCGACACACCATCTAATGATGGTGAACGAATGTGCCAAATGATTTTAAGATCTCACAATGAACGACAAAGTTATTGCCTGCCCGCCGACATTCGCCAATCTAATAACCTTTTTTTTCCTTCGGAAAACCTGGTTAACAAAACACATAGCAAATTACCTTAGTATTTACCCACATTAGAAAATGATATTGAGTGAAACATTAAGAATCTGTATGGTGCATAATTATGCATGACTTGTTCAAGTACAAAAAAAACTTGTTTTAGTTGAGCAAAAAGACAAATTATAATTGACTGACATGAAAACACACAAGCTTTTTTTCTTATAAAATCCCAACATGATAAAGCAAATTTTGTAACAAGAGCACCGCATAACGGATGCCACGCTCGGCTGCAGGTGCAGTTTGGAATAAATGAAAGTTTGTCAGAATTATTTTTTTTAGAGGTCACAGTAACCTTGAAACTTGACCTAGTGACCTCAAAATAGGTGTGGCGTGTAGAACTCATCAATGTGTATATACATATGAAATTTCAAAGTTGTAGGTGGAAGCACTTTGATTTTAAAGCCAATGTTAAGGTTTGAGCACGGCGGATGGCAGACAGCGAGCCGGCTATGAAAATACTTCGGGTTTTCTTCAAAAAACAGCCAAGTTAATAATCAATAGTTTAATCAGTTATTAAAAAGGGCAACTGGATTACTATAAAGTCATGGCACAGAATAGATATGGATTATAGGGGCCTTTTCATGTCTTGGTAAATTGACAAAATTAAAAAAGTTCAGATTTGCAAATTTTCGTTTTAGTCATGATATTTGTGAGGAAATAGTAATACTGAACATTTACCATGCTCTAAAATATCCATTATATGCATCTTTTGACCATTTAAAAACATGAAACGCAAAATGATTGAATAATTTGGAAAGTTCCTTGTTGTCGTTATATTTTGTGAAACTTTGAGGATTGCTAATATAAAGTAAAAAATACGTCCCCTCATAGCATGAGCACAGATGGCCGAGTGGTCTAAGCGGAAGACTTTTTTACTCCAGGACTCCAGGGATCAGTGGTTCAAGAACAGTGGAGGGTTACTTTTTTAATTGTATCATTGATTTTTACTGGAGATTTTTAGGTCCAATTATAAATTTATCAATATAAAGCATTTTATGACAAACTTCAATACACACAAAAATCTGTGAAAAGGCTCCTTCAATGAATACATAACATGTAAAAATAATACATAAACTGGCCAGACCCTTTACTCAGAACAAATGGAAGGCAAAAAGGGACACAAATAGGTTTTGTATAAAATGATAACACATTATATATAAAGGATATTTGTTAGATTTTTTTTCTGTGATCACGATTGAATTAAAATCAATAATCCACCGAATCCAACAAATTTTCTTTTTATTGAATGCTTTTTTTTACAGTTTATATATATTGTTAAAGAGTTTAACTAAAGAATTTTGCTGTGATAATGACATCATTTCGTAAAAAAATGACGTCATTTCACAGTAAACAATGAAAATTATCGATAATTTTCACTTATAATTTTCACTGTTTGAAACAGTGAAATTATCAGTTTTAATTCACTGATATATCTCTATAAACCACCGGAAAGCATAAAATAAAATCCTATTATTTGTTTAAAAGTGAACTAAATTATATACAAATGTGCAACAAATAAGGCTTGATAGCTATGTTATAGCTTACAACACAAAAGATTTACATTTTAATAAGAACAAGAGATGTGTTTTTCAGAAACACAATGCCTCCTACTACACCGCTTTGATTTATTAATTTTTTCTTTCATTAGGCAGGTACAGATAATTATCTCCCTTTGAAGCTTATTACTTCCCTTGAACTTGTTTTTTTTTACCTTGACCTTTCAGCAATCAAAATGTGCAGCTCCATGAGATACACATGCATGCCAAATATCAAGTTGCTATCTGAAGCGACATAGAAGTTATGAGCATTTTTCGAAACCTAAACCCAAAGTGTGACAGAAAGACGGACGGACAGACTGACAGTCCGATCACTACCAGTATATGTCCTCCTTTGGGGGCATAAAAACATAGTAAAACTGGATGTCTCTTTTTTCAACTTTTAAACTGATAAGTTTACAATGGAATTATAACCTACAATGTCATATGTTTCTTTTTTTTAGAATGCAAACATATATTTTTGAAATCTGAATGAAACCAAAATTATATGGAAAGGGCATTTAAGTATAAACATGATAACAAATAGAATTATCATCAACGAGCTTTGAACATTTTCAAATTTAAAAACACATACAAGTCATTGTCATGTGTGACTTTCAAACAAATGCATGATATTTTCTTTGGTTTCAATTCAATTTTATTATAATCAATTTACCAATATCAACAATTAGTGTGACCATTTACAAATGACATAATGTACACAATGTTAACAGGCATTCCAAACAAGAAGAATATCATGTATTACACTTGTTGTAAAATACACTAAAAATCTTCAACAATCGACATATTAAATGAGCCTGGTTCTAGGAAAACAGGACTTAATGCATACATGTTAAGTATTACCCAGATTAGCCTGTGCAGTCTTAACATTTCTACCTTTATTAGTAATTATAACATTACCTACGGCTTAGGCGTGAAATAATGTTATGCTCATTTTTGTTTATTACACGGGTGTTATAACACTAGTTAAATAACTGTGAAATGACGTCTTTTTTTTGGACAAAATGACGTCATTATTCCAGCGAATTTCTTCAGTTAAACTCTTTTACAATGTGAATAAACGATGAAAAGAGCATAAAATAAAAGAGCCTCGTTTTTATCTTTATTTAAAGGACTTTTTTAATAAATTCAATACAACACGACCACTCATGTAAGATCCTATATATAATTAATGCATTTATAACAAAGTTGGACTTGAATTCACCAAATGTTAAGTAATATCCCAGATTAGCCTGTGCAGTTTTAACAGTTCTACCTTTATTTATAATAAATAATTAATGAATTTATAATTAAGTTGGACTTGAATTTTCCTAAGTTTAAAGTCTTAATTATAGGCTAAAGAAAAGAATCCAAATATAATTTTACCGATAATTTGTATCATAAAACGATCACATTCAATATAAAGAGAACTACACAAATATCACTTTTCATTCACTTAACACGATTTGATATCTCTAGAAAATCAATTTTTAAATTTGGGAAATATAAGTCTGAGTCTGTATTTTATACTTAAAACGTTTGTGATAACAGGCCCACTTGGTTGGATTTCTTAAAGGCATTAAACTTTCGTTCATTTCCTAAAAAAATTAGTTAAAGCAAGTATACAAGTTTATGAACTCACTGTAGCAAAAACTTTTCAAAAAAGATAACATGTAGATGATATGAAAAACCAAAATAGCAGTTCTGAAGAAATTTGAAAATCAAGGAAATAAGTGTTTTGTATAATTGTAAATAATTTAAACTCATTCCAGTATGAACAATATGTACTATTTGGAAATCACCACTATTCTATGCAGATGTGTTTATAAAACACATATAAACTATTTTGTGGTTCTACACCAACACAAGTCAACTTGTTGGTATCAGCCTTTACTAGGTCATAGAAGAAAATATTAGCTTGGATGACACTTTACACACATGCATGAAGCCCTGTTTGTCGAGAGCTCGACAGCTCATATGTTAACTCTAATGCACATTTACAGACACACATAAAAGAATGGGAAATCACTTTAAAATACCAGTACAAAAGAGTATCCAATTCTAACATTACCGAAAGAATTGATTTTTAAACAAAGCTATAGCTACATGTATCACAACTCTTAAAATAAATGCAAAAAGAGTATCCAACAGCAAATGTACAAGTGTGTATAAATCTCTTAAAAGCTATCAGCCATTATATGGCTACCAGCTGACAAAGTCAGGTTGCCCTTACTTACTTTCTGCTCACCTAGATTTTCATGTTTGCAGCTGTCAAACCTCTCAAGACATTTTTCCCAAAAAATTGCAGAAATCAAGCTGTTTTCAACACTGTGCATTACAACAAAACGTGCAAATGCAAATATTAACCCCATGCAAACGCATATTGACTGGTAACGGTTACAAACAAATCTAATTAACGCATTATACAGTAATATAAGTTTACACAGTGTTTTCATGTCGGTACCAGGCAAGTACCTGTTAGAAAATCAAAGCACTAACTGATCTCAAGAAGGGGTTTTCTGATCTGGCAAGGATTTTGACATCACACTTGCAGGGAACCAAATTTTAGTCATTATTTTGAGCAAGTCAGTAGCATTTTACAGCCCTGATAAATGGAATAATTAATGCCTTAAATGCTTCTTGTAACACAATTCAACTACGAACAGTATCAGATTCAATAATTCCAATAGAAATTATGCCCTAATTTTTTGTATCTTCATGTATATCACAATTCAGCAGTTGAGCCCCTGTTTTCTCGTGCTTCAATCAGTCGCTGACTCCCGGAATCCTCCTCTATACGGTTTTGAAGATTCTCAAAGGGGTCAATAATTGTTGATCTGGAAGTGTAATATACATGTACACTATACATCACAGAATTTCAAAAAAAGTGCTTATCTGCACTCATATCCATTTCTGCAGCAACATTATCACAATTATTATAACAGTAAAATAGATGTTAGCAAATTTGTTACAAATTATCCATACTTATTGACCAGCAGTTAAAATCAGTTCCCACTTCTTAAATGATGTAACCAAGTTTACCAATGAAAACTAGAGCTTTGTCACAGACGTTACGAATACCCCCACATGCCGCATTGACACAGAATATTTTGCATGCTGTCTTCACAAAAAACAGCGGACGCCATGCTCAATGTTTAAAACGCACTAAGTGACCCCGTGACCTAGTGGCCCATGTTCAAACTTGACCTACACATCATCTAGATACAACTTCTGACCAAGTGTGGTGAAGATCGGATGAAAACTAATTGAATTAGAGAGCGGACACAATGCTGAATGTGTAAAACGTAAAAAGTGACCCAGTGACCTAGTTTTTGATCTGGCATGGCCCATGTTCAAACTTTGCCATAAGATCATCTAGATAAAACTTCAGACCAAGTTTGGTGAAGATTGGATGAAAACTACTTGAATTAGAGAGCGGACACGATGCTGAAGGTTAAAGGCCCGGCATGGCCCATCTTCAAACTAGGCATAGAGATCATCTAGATAAAACTTCTGACCAAGTTTGGTGAAGATATTGGATGAAAACTTCTTGAATTAGAGAGCAGACAACATGCTGAATGTTTAAAAAGCACGAAGTGACCCTGTGACCTAGTTTTTGACCCCTAATGACCCATATTCGAACTTGACCTAGACATCATTTAGATACAACTTCTGACCAAGTTTGGTGAAGATCGGATGAAAACTTCCTGAATTAGAGAGCGGACACCATGCTAAATGTTTAAAACGCACTAAGTGACCCTGTGACCTAGTTTTTGACCTGCCATGACCTATGTTCGAACTTGGCCTAGACATCATCTAGATACAACTTCTGACCAATTTTGGTGAAGCTCTGAAAAAAACTACTTAAATTAGAGAGCTGACACCATGCTCAATGTTTAAAACTCACTAAGTGACCCCTTGACCTAGTTTTTGACCCGGTATGGACCATATTCGAACTTGACCTAGACATCATCTAGATACAACATCTGACCAAGTTTGGTGAAGATCGGATTAAAACAAACTTGAATTAGAGAGCGGACACTTAATACGGACCCACCGACCAACAGACTTACCGACCGACAGACAAGCTCACTCCTATATAACCCTCTAAACTTCGTTTGTGGGGTATAACCAGTCTTAACATTATTAAATTAATCAAAGTATAAATTTAACACACATTCTGTAAATTTTACAGGCCACGTTATGCTAAAGTTTCATATTTATAGTATGTCCAAGGCTCTGAGTTATACTGGTGTTTTGACTTGACTATACTATAAATAGTCTATATATTATTGAAAATTAGTAAAGGATTTAGATTTTCCTAGCTTTTAATAAAAGCAAATCCGATATATAAACAAGTGTGCCAGAAGCTCAAAGGTATCTCACCCAAGACAGAAAGGAACTGAACTGTTCTTTTGACTTTTGCAATGTTTCGAAGCCTCGATATCTAGAAAAATTATTTTGAGTAAGTGTGGCTTCTAGACAGATCCAGAGCTTTTAATTTAATTTAGATGCCATATAACTCAGTTGTTGACGCAAAAAAGGTATTATTGGACGAATGATCTCACCAAATTTCATGAAGATTGGTAAAATAAATGTGGACTCGAGAGTGTTCACAAGGTAAATGTTGCTGACAGAAATTGAAAGACAGACAAAAGTCCACCTTGCACATGTGAGCTAAAATAAATCAATTAGCTTTTCAACAAACAAGGCTAATACCTTTGCACTGCTGTGTCAACCATGGTCAAGGGCAAAGAACTCAGAAATGTGGGGATCACTTGAGATTAACAAAATATCTTGCACATCTACACTCTTCATTATAATGACATACTGTAAATTTCAATTAAATCACTGGAGAAATGTAAAAGAAATTGGCTCCACAAACCATTGACACTATATGCAAACTGACCAACCAATAATCTGACCAACATGGTGACTCAAATATAGCCCCTTCCTTTGGGGTAAAATAAAGCTTGAGAAAACATAGAAAACTTATAAATGTTTACCCAAGGTATGTCCGAATCCTCTCCAGCCGTCTCCGTCTTCTTATTTTGCGCACCACATAAAAAGTTGTGATTAAGATGATCAGGAGACCAAGAAGAGAAAACACAATTCCAAGCACAGAGTCTCTTGTCCCCAGTAACGTGTCTTCATGAAATACCATCACTGGACTTAGTGTTGAGCTTGGGATTATATCGTCAGGACAGCTGGTATTGGTACCTGTATAATTAAATGCTTTGTTTAGGGCAAAAACTGAATGGAGAAATAAAAGGGTGCGATCTTCTCCTTTTTGATTACCCCTTCAGCCCTTCTGGAGTACTTAACACAGCCAGCTGTTATTGCTATTGGTATTTGAACAATTAAACTGTAATGCTTTGTAAGCAGAATCTGATTTCAATAGCATTTTCAAATACCTATCCCTTAACCATTTACCGATTATATACGTATCTTTGAAACATTTGTAGTTCCCCAGAAAGTTCAATTTAATTAAAAACATTTCTTCCCAGATTAAAGTTTTAAAGGCTTTATTTTCAACCCTTATATACTGATGAGCAGTAAACAGCATAAAACCTGAACAGACTGTGAGTTACTTGCAGGCTGTTCTGGTTTATGCTGTTTTTCACATAGCCATTTTCACTTTGCCACTGAGTGGGATAAGGTTAATTAAGATCATGAAAATTTGCCAAATTGATTGTTAGCATATGCAAAGTTTATTTAATGGCTTCTAAATTTTCTCAGGAGAAAATTCATTTTATGAAAATATTTGCAAACAAACATGCTTTCACTTATGCTGGTAATAAAATCAAATTCCTTCTTTACAGCAAGGTAAGTCTGCTCATAAAGCATATCAATGTATTTTGTTTAATTCAAACCTCTTACCATCTACATGACAGGCTTTTAGCATACAATTTATTCAACAGCTTAATTATTTTATATGATTGATCATGGACAAAAAATACAGACGCCAAGTTTTTAGTGCAATGTGACAATGTGAATGTACTATCCTAAAAATTATCAACAAAATCCAACAAAATGTGCAAGTTATTGTAGTTTATGTATTAAACAAGAGATGTGTTTGTCAGAAACACAATGCCCCCTAATGCGCTGCTTTGATATTTTTTTTACCTTTGACCTTAAAGAATGACCTTGACCTTTCACCACTCAAAATGTGCAGCTCCATGAGATACACATGCATGCCAAATATCAAGTTGCTATCATCAATAGTGCAAAAGTAATGACCAAGGTTATGTTTTTTGACAGACAGATACAATGACAGACAGACAGGCCAAAAACAATATACCCCAGATCATTCGATCCGGGGGCATACAAATTACAATGTCCTGCAATATGTAAACAGATATATGACAAAAAATTAAATGAAATCCAAACAAGGGCTGTTTGTAAAACATGCATGCCCCCCATATGGGCTGTCAGTTGTAGTGGTAGCCATTGTGTGAATACGTTTTTTGTCACTGTGACCTTGACCTTTGACCTAGTGACCTGAAAATCAATAGGGGTCATCTGCCAGTCATGATCAATGTACCTATAAAGTTTCATGATCCTAGGCTTAAGCAATCTTGAATTATCATCCGGAAACCATTTTACTATTTTATTGTGACCTGAAAATCAATAGGGGTCATCTGCCATTCATGATCAATGTACCTATGAAGTTTCATGATCCTAGGCCTAAACTTCTTGAGTTATCATCCGGAAACCATCTGGTGGACGGACCGAAAGACATAAAAAACTTTAACCAAGGTTAAAGTTTTGGGACAGAATGACAGACAGACAGAACAAAAACAACTAGTGACCTGAAAATCAACAGGGGTCATCTGCCAGTCATTATAAATGTACCTATGAAGTTTCATGATCCTAGGCGTAAGCATTCTTGAGTTATCATACGGACACCATTTTACTGTTTTAAGTCACTGTGACCTTGACCTTTGACCTCGTGACCTGAAAATCAATAGGGGTCATTTGCCAGTCATGATTAATGAACCTATGAAGTTTCATGATCCTAGGCGTAAGCATTCTTGAGTTATCATTCGGAAACCATTTTACTATTTCGAGTCACTGTGACCTTGACCTTTGACCTAGTGACCTGAAAATCAATAAGGGTCATCTGCGAGTCATGATCAATGTACCTATGAAGTTTCATGATCCTAGGCCTTAGCATTCTTGAGTTATCATCCGGAAACCATTTTACTATTTTGAGTCACTGTGACCTTGACCTTTGACCTAGTGACCTGAAAATAAATAGGGGTCATCTGCCAGTCATGATCAATGTACCTATGAAATTTCATGATCCTAGGCCTACGCGTTCTTGAGTTATCATCCGGAAACCATCTGGTGGACGGACCGACCGACCGACATGTGCAAAACAATATACCCCCTCTTCTTCGAAGGGGGGCAAAATTAGTACTACAATACATATGCATGCTGAGCAGCTAACCTTCAGTAAAAAAGAATACTTCATTTGATTGTATAGCTCCGCATTTCAAATGAATACTGTAATTACTCTCCGCAGACAGTCCATCTAGTCTGATTTCTCCATCAGCGTTAAGGTGTGAGTACTCGACCTTGCGAAGACCACCATCTGATGAGCCAAGCTCTCGATATTTTGCCGTACAGTTCCAACATCGATATTCACAACTTTCCGCAGTCTTTGAGTCAAATATTGAATAGCTGAGTGTAACCTTACTGCTGCAAATGCTTGTCAGTTTTACTTCTATTACATTTGCTCCGATACAATTGTAGGAATAGGCTGAAAAATAAGAAGTAGAGTAATATTAAGGTTTCTCTATAAATATTGAAATACTGGAACAAACATGTGTAAAACCCTATAATTGTAGTTAAATTGTCAATAAATACCAAATAATTTATATTATTTATTACACAGGAAGTTCTTTTTGTTGGCACCGTACAAAATAACTTGCAAGACTGATGTGTCACAAAAGAGGTCATATCTGCTTTTTAAATGTTAATGTCACAACCTAAAGATTAAAACTATGCAAGACTCAGGGGCAGATCCAGGATTTCTGGTTAGGGGGGGGGTGGGGGGGGGGCGGGAAATTTAAAGATTTGCATGGGGTGAAGCCCCCCATCCCGGAAGCTCCACAATTTAGTGATTTTGAAGGCTTTGACAACCACTTCTCGAGCATATCACACCTTTTGTATTTTCATCAAAGTACCTTCTTATAATGCCAAAAAGTGAATAGTTTATACGTTTAAATGCAGCGAAAAGAGAATTAATGTGCAAAAAGAGGGATACATCAGAACCGCAAAGTTCGACTTGAAAAACCGGGCAACAGAGAGTCTTAAGTTAAAACATAGCGATTGTTTGTGAGTAGTGGGAAATGTTGTGTACTAAAATGAAGAAAAATGAGTTTAAATAGGTGGTTAAGATCTAGTTAAGTGTTAAACATCAAACAAATTGACTTTACTTCTACGATTTTAGGGGAAGGGGCGTACGCCGCGTCCGCCCCCCCTTGAATCTGCTTATAAGACTTAACTGTAGATAATAATAACACAAATTAAATCCTTCATGGTATTCATATATTGTTTGTAAAAATCTGCAAATAAGACTTCAGAAAAAGAGGGCCTGAAAGGCCCAAAGTCGCTCATAAATGTGGCCTCTAGAGTGTTAACAAGGTTTTACAATAGCCATATAAGGAAAAATGCCCCACCTCCTGGCGGCCATGTTTTTCAAGCAAAGGTTACCATTTTTGAACTCATCCAAGATATCATTGGGACAAATCTTCTGAGCAAGTTTCATGAAGATCGGAAAATAAATGCGGCCTCTAGAGTGTTAACAAGGTTTTACTATAGCCATAGAGAGTTAACACGGCAAATGTTGACGTCGCACAACGCACAACAGACGACAGTCAAAAGGCGATCACAAAAGCTCACCATGAGCAAGTTGTGCTCAGGTGAGCTAAAAATACAATAACAAAATGTACATGACATTTTGAAGATATGACTATAGATCAGGGCTCAACATTAACCGAAAAACCAATTTGCCCTACCGGGCAAGTACTTAGAAAATCTACTTGCCCTGAATGTAAAGCCGCTTGCCCAAACATGAAATATCACATTAACTGTAAACCTCATATTTTTTAATAAAGATCAAAATGATACACCACAAAACCTTTTTTATTTTCGAACATTTAACAAAATGATTACTGCAATTAAAGGCTAATGAAAGTCTAAATTACATGCATTTTGTTCTTTTTTGCACTTGGCTGGGCGGACAACTAGATTATAAAATAACTTGCCCGGACCCAACTTTTACTTGCCAGGGGCAATAGGACAACCTTTAATGTTGAGCCCTGTAGATGTTACTTAACAATCAACACACTTCAATACAACACACAGTCTGGAACATCATGGTGTCTTATAAAGTTTCTATAGGAATGGGTCTACATTAATTTAGAGTCAGCTTAATATATAACTAGAAATGGTGCGGCAGAGGCCGACGCGTATCCCCACGCCGAATGTTTGACCTAGGTGTGCCCCAGGTTTGGTAATGGGGCCATGCATAGCTGAGATTGACCGTATTGTCATAAGAGAAGTTCATCATCAATTAGAAGTGAATTGGTGTAGAAATGAAGAAGTTATAGTAAAAGGCAATTTTGGGTGGGTGTGACATATGTGGGCAGGGCGCCCCAGGGTTGGTAATTGTGCCATGCATAGTTGAGATTGACCGTATTGTCATAAGAGAAGTTCAGTATCAATTTGAAGTGAATCGGTGTAGAAATGAAGAAATTATAGTAAAAGGCAATTTTGGGCGGGTGTGGTCTATGTGGGCGGGGCCCCAGGGTTGGTAATGGGGCCATGCATAGTTGAGATTGACCGTATTGTCATAAGAGAGGTTCAGTATCAATTTGAAGTGAATCGGTGTAGAAATGAAGAAATTATAGTAAAAGGCAATTTTGGGTGGGTGTGGTCTATGTGGGCGGGGCGCCCCAGGGTTGGTAATGGGGCCATGCATAGTTGAGATTGACTGTATTGTCATAAGAGAAGTTCAATATCAATTTGAAGTGAATCGGTGTAGAAATGAAGAAATTATAGTAAAGGCAATTTTGGGTGGGTGTGGTCTATGTGGGCGGGGCCCCAGGGTTGGTTATGGGGCCATGCATAGTTGAGATTGACCCTAATGTCATAAGAGAAGTTCAGTATCAATTTGAAGTGAATCCGTGTAGAAATGAAAAAATTATAGTAAATGGAATTTTTTGGTGGGTGTGGCCTATGTGGGCGGGCGCCCCAGGGTTGGGATTGGGGCCATGCATAGTTGAGATTGACCCTTATGTCATAACAAAAGTTCAGTATCAATTTGAAGTGAATCCGTGTAGAAATGAAAAAATTATAGTAAATGGAAATTTTTGGTGGGTGTGGCCTATGTGGGCGGGGCGCCCCAGGGTTGGGAATGGGGCCATGCATGGTTGAGATTGACCGTATTGTCATAAGAGAGGTCCAGTATCAATTTGAAGTGAATCGGTGTAGAAATAAAGAAGTAAATGTAAAATAACCTAAAAAAAATGAGTGATAATTTCTGACGCGGCCCCACCCCAACCGCTATAACTTTTGACCCAGGGGTCAGATCAAAATTCCAAATAGTGCAGGGTCGCACATATGCTCATAGCTACCATGTGTGTAAGTTTCAAGGTTTTAGTGCCTTTAGTGTAGGAGATAGTGGTCAGGACGGACGGACAGACAGACGGACGGACGGCGGAGATAACCACAATATCCCCACCTTTTTTTCAAAAAGCGTGGGGATAATTAACAATGTTAAGGGTTTTATTGGGCATGCCCAAGCCATTTTAAATCCCCGGATTTACATGCATATCTCCCCATTGATGCAAAAAAATACCATGTGTTAGTAAAAGTCAATGGCACATGGTACCTTTTTGCACCAAATGGGGCGAATTATAAGACTATATACCGAAACATTATTTTGGTCACCCAACAATTTAAACAAAATTTAATATCAAGAGGATTTAGTTATATGAAGCAAATGTAATAATTTGAAAAAGAGGTCATGAAACACTAATATTTAGAAACATCCGCAACAAAACTAGGTTATTTGGCCCTAAATGAGTCGGACTGGTTAACAATACAATTCTATACTAATAAGCTCTTCAATCAATGCCAAGACTCAGTTAATCAGGCTTTTAGAATCATATCTTTTAATCTATTTTGTTAAATAAGTATTTGGTTTCTAGCTTATTTACATTGAAAAATAGTTGATTATCAGTACCCATTGAATTGCCCATGAGTGGAACACATTCGTTCTTAACACTGACACATATTTGTCTCAAGCACTGATTAGGTTATCCATTCCCTACATGCATTACAATTCACATATTCACAGTCACTGTATTGTGTTAAATTTATAAGTTTATTTAATATAATTACTTGGTCACATGTTGACACAAATAAGTTTTCAAAAAGAACACAAATAAAATGCCACTTCTAGTGTCTATTGGAACTTTACAACAACTGAACCATTGGGAGCACTGGGGGTGACACAGAAAAGTATGCAAATATAAAAATATAAAAATTTAAACATTATGTTAATACTGAGTACTGTTGTTTGTGAGCTAAGGGATTCTACATTCAGTAAGTGGTGTTAATTGGAAAGAATATTTGGTTATTTCTCATCTATATGCGTCTGCCAGAAGGTAAACTCGTGCTTGTCAGAAAGGCTTATTAAGTTTAAACACATATTTTACCATAATCTATAAAAACAGAACAAACCACTGAATATAGACTTAGATAATTACAGAATAAGGTAATCTGTTCAATATTCAGCCTTTAGTGAATGCTGTGTAGTGTAAAAACCATCCAAAATGCTGATGATTTAAAGTTGATGGATAACTGCGATTTCTGAATTTCATACTGTCATCAGCAAGAAGTTATCAATACTGTTACATGTCCCATTTCATCTTGAGAACATATTTGATAACATTTTATTTAGATTTTTTTTCAATTTTGAGTACCAAGGGTAAACTTTTTGTTATAAAGTCTCAAATCATGTAAAACAAAAATTATCTTTAAAATCTTCAGCGCTAAAAATGTCTGACTAAAAGGAAAATGAACTCATTGTGATGACACAATTACTGAATTAATGAAAACAATGCATCAATAAATCAATTACATTCACAGATTAATTTAATTCCTGTTAAATCAATATCAGTTTTTTACAGTGTGTTAAACCAGGCAAAGCCTATAGTTCCATAACACCTGCAATAACATTTACTACTTTTTATGTTGTGACCTCGTTATCGAGATGTCACACCAGAAATGGAGAATACTTTATTGCAACGGGCATTAGGCCAACTAAACTTAAAATATGATTCCATCAACATATTTTATATAAACAAAAACTGTACATTTGCATAACTTCAATTCATCTCAGTAAATATGTTACTTTTCATTTTTATTACAAAACACGTCATTGTTTTGTATGTTATGGTTTATAAGTAGTTTATCATATGTGTTATAAGTAACTTAATTGTGAAAAAAATGTAAAACTATTTTAATAAATACATGAACAAATGTTTCATTTTCTATTGAGAAGCTATTTATAAATCATAAGGGCTGATATTATGAGACACATTTTACATGATAGAGATTACTACGATGAGCTAAGTCTAGTCGGTATTTTGTAAATACATTGCCCATTGTAATGCAGTTTTCATTGTTATGTCCAAGAATGCACATTTAACTATAGATTCACTTTTAAAATATGTGGGGTGTAGAATTTTTTCACTTAAATTTGTTTGACATATTGATTAAGAGGGCCCAAACTACGGATACACATGCTACTTTAAGTGTTAGCCACATAACAATTTATATTAACCATGCAACTTATTGAAAGTATTGAACATTATTAAATATCCTTACCAAACACAAAAAGTTGTATAAAGGACGCCACCTTCATTGTATAACATGCTTTGAAATCTGTTTATACTTTAATTATCTTATCTTGTATTTCTTCACAAAAGAAGACATAATGTTTCTTCAAATAACAAAAACCAGGTGTCGAAATACAATAAAAAGATTCACAGTAAGGAACAAACTTCTATAAGTTTACTATCATACGAATGTTAACCTGTAACAATGACATATGAAATATATAAATGGATAATTAGTTTGCAAACGAATAGAACATATTTTTGTAAACACGGAAGTAAACTGATTCTTACAAACATTTTTTGTATTGTAACACCGGTTACAGGAACCAGTGTAAACAAACTTCTGGGTATTCTGACGATCTGTGAAAATGTTTATCAATTGTCATGCCAGTTTGAGAACGTAATTCGTGAGTAAACAACGCTTATATGTTTTTATTTTAGCATTTTGTTTTTATTATCGAAACGGATATTTAAAATTGTCTATGTCATTGACAGTTTAGTACTCATTTATTATTTTATTTGTTATGCAACATATCCAGCTATTAAGCCTATGTCAAGTTTTGAGGACTTAGGCATGGGGTTAAAAAGAAGAACATCATATATTTTTCCTGCGTCATTCTAGGATTGAATAATTTCATGGTATCGGTCATATTACTTTTTCATTCCCCACAATATAAATTCACCACACTGCATTGCTAAGATCAATCCATGTGATTTCAGGCAGTAAATTAGTCAATATAAATTGCCACAAAAGAGTCTATTGATAGTATTGATGATTTTGGCTTTGGCAGACTCTCTGCAGATTTATTCTGAACGCGAATTATTTAGGCTAGCAGTAAATCAGCATTACACATGGTTTGTAAGATAACTGTTCTTCAGCCCACCATTGGAACAAAATGTCAGCAGACTCTTTAACACGAAAATACTAGTAGTTGAAGGATTTCGTGTAACTTAGAAACAATATAATGATACAAAGAGTGTTTGCTTTTGATGAGAATATATTGGGTTAAAGTGAAAGACAATATTTAATTATAATTTACCTGTTTTTGTTGCATTTTCGCTCTGCTCTTCAAAAAGGATGGTGACGTTGTCAAACCATATTACTGGAAAAACTGTATCATGTATGAATGCTCTATTGAGCGATTTCACGCAATCTCTATAACCACTACTCAAAACGAACCTCAGTCTCAAAACAAACCCACCACTGAAAACAAACCCACCACTGAAAACAAACCCAAGAACAAAACGAACCCACAACTCAACAAAATCAAGCCATACTGATTTTTTCTTATTTTTCAAGAACAATTTTGAAGTACATGTATGCTGCTAGACTAAATAATCATATGTTTAACACCAGATTATCCCATCACATCTGAACTCTAGACAATATAAATTGCTGCCTGCTGTTGGCGCTTGTCCACTATACCATTTTAACAGCGAGAGTTCCAACTCGAGTATCAGTTGCATCATTCATAAACTACATTCATCAAATCTCAAATATATTTTAAAAAACTTAGTATACAAACCATATTTTGCACAGAACAAATCCAATTTTACCTCTTTATGAAGTCCTCATGAATGATAACATTACAAATCATAAAAATAAATTATATTCTCACATTATAAGAGTCTATGATTTCAACGCTATTGTCACTACACCGCAACTCATTATATCGCTGTTCGCAGGGTCCAAAGATCACGATGTATATGTATGGATTAGCATACGTCATGTAGTCTGGCCATTTTAAAACACCCTATTTACATATCTTATTGCATTATGTGTTAAATCCATGTGTTATACAGATAAAAGATGTGATATTGTATGTGGGGTCTAATTTGTGCATGCTTTCTTGAAGAACAAAAAACTTGGCAATGGTTTTTGGGATTCCACATTTAAGTAAATGCATATGAAAATACATGGAATAGTGTTTTGTGTTATATCAATGTATAACATATGGATATAACAATAATTCAATAAGGTAGTTAAAAAGCGTTTGTTGAGATTGCCAAACTATGCTAATGCATACATATGCATGCATGAATGACCTGTTATATGGCGCGCTGGATGTTACATGGTCCTGATCTTTGAACCCCACCAACCGCGATATATTGAAGTAGCAGTGTAGTTACATAAGCTGCTTTCTTGCGATTGAATTGTATTGTTCTACTTGTCAATCATAGGACATTAATTATCCCCCGCCATAGGCGGAGGGATATTGTTTTGGCATCCGTCCGTCCGTCTTTCCGTCCATCCGGCACTTTTGTGTCCGGAGCCATATCTTGGAAGTGCTTTGGCGGATTTCATTGAAACTTGGTATGAGTATATATATATATATGGATAAGAGGATGATGCACGCCAAATAACATTGTGCACCATCTGTTAATAACAGAGTTATGGCCCTTTGTATCTTTTTGAAAAATGCTTTTTTGTGTCCGGAGCCATATCTTGGAAATGCTTTGGCGGATTTCATTGAAACTTAGTATGAGTATATACATGTATATGGATAAGAGGATGATGCACGCCAAATGGCATTGTACACCATTGGATAATAACAGAGTTATTGCCCTTTGTATCTTGAAAAAATGTTTTTTTGTGTGTCTGTAGCCATATCTTGGGAGTGCTTTGACAGATTTCATTATAACTATGGACAAGAGGATGATGCACGTTGGCGTTGTCCATCAGTCCAGAAAACTTTTGTGTCCAGAAGTATATTGGCGGGGGATATCAATTCAAAGAATTTGCTTGTTTTACAACACAAGTTTGCAGCACACTTGATGATGTCGTCATCTTTGTTGACAGTTTAGAAAGGTTGCAAAAATATATTACACTATCAAAATAACATTTTCCTTGCAGATTGTTTAATTCTCCTGCCAAAACAAGATCTACATTTGTCTGTCTCATATTTATTCTAAAATTCATCTTGATTGAGGGCAGGCTGTGTGTTTGAGTGCAGAAATTTAATCCTGTCACAGAGATGTGTTTTCATACTGTAGCTCAGTCTTGTTATGGAATTAAAGGAAACATTGTTTCAGCATGAAACTAGATGCTCCTTTGTGCTTTTTATGCCCCGGGATCGAAAGATCGTGGGTATATTGTTTTTGGCCTGTCTGTCTGTCTGTGTGTCTGTCTGTCATTGTGTCAGTCAATCTTTGTATGTGTGTGTCACAAACTTTAACCTTGGTTAAAGTTTGATACATTGTAACTTTTGCATTATTGAAGATAGCAACTTCATATTTGGCATGCATGTGTATCTTAAGGAGCTGCACATTTTTAGTGGTAAAAGGTCAAGATCATCCTTCAAGGCCAAAGGTCAAATATCATTGTATTTTTATGCTCCCTTTCGAAGAAAAGGGGGCATATAGATATCGAACTGTCCGTCTTTCCGTCACACTTTGCGTTTAGTTTTCGAAAAATGCTCATAACTTCTATGTCCCTTGAGATATAACCTTCATATTTGGTTTGCATGTGTATGTGGACAAGGCCTTTCCATACGCACACAACTTTTTACCCCTGTGACCTTGACCTTGAACTTGGGGTCCGCGTTTAGGTTCCGAAATCTGCGTTTAGGTTTCAAAAAATGCTCATAACTTCTATGTCCCTTGAGATATAACCTTCATATTTGGTATGCATGTGTATATGGACAAGGCCTTTCCATAATCACAAACATTTTGACCCCTGTGACCTTGACCTTGAACTTAGGGTCCGCGTTTAGGTTTCGAAATCTGCGTTTAGGTTTCGAAAAATGCTCATTGCTTCTATGTCCCTTGAGATATAACCTTCATATTTGGTATGCATGTGTATACTGACAAGGCCTTTCCATACACACAAACATTTTGACCCCAGTGACCTTGACCTTGAACATAGGGTCCGCGTTTAGGTTACGAAATCTGCATTTAGGTTTGAAAAAATGCTATAACTTCTATCAAAGCGTTTATAGGGGGCATATATCATCCTATGGTGACAGCGTTTTTTCTTTCCTAAAACTTTAACCTTCGTTAAATTTTGGTCATAACTTTTTTAATATTGAAGATAGCAACATGATATTTGGCATGCATGTGTATCTCATGAAGCTGCACGTTTTGAGTGGTAAAAGGTCATGGTCAAAGTCATCATTCAAGGTCAAAGGTCAAATTTATGGCTTCAAAGCGGCGCAATAGGGGGCATTGTGTTTCTGACAAACACATCTCTTGTTGTATTGGTTATTATATATATTTAAAACTTAATATCTTGCCAGCAAAAAAACTGGCAAATAATTACCGTAATTACTCTATGTTTTCGGACACTTAAAAATAATTAAAAAAAATTGTGTCCGAAAACTTAGATATGAAGAATATTCACAAAATACAAGTGTCGGAAAACTTTGAGTCGAAAATTGAAGTGTCCAAAAATAGCGTCAATTGTATCAACGACTACCGGTAATAGCACGGGCTTGTAAAATACCATGCCGTATAGTATAAATTACAATTATATATGTTTACACTGCATTTTAAATAATTTTAAATGCTTAATTTATTTGACAGAAAGTTACTACAAGGTTGTACTTTAACCAACGAGTTCAAAGATGAGCATGTCATGTAACAAAACTCGTTAGTATGAACCTGTAATTAACGCAATAAAAAAAGCAAACTATGAATTTGTTGTTTGTTCATTTCTGATAGTTGTTGTCTTACACCTTCCATTGTTCGTAAAACTTGCAATAGTGATCACACTTTGAAGCGTTAAGTATTTGTCAGTTATTTTACAGAGAAGGGGTAGTACCATTGCGGTAGATAATTGAACTGTTAATTGGCACTTACTCTGGTAATTGTCATAACGCTTATGCTATCGGGTGAAACCATTGTTTATTACCGGTTTACAAGGTTATTTACCCAATAACGCAAATGTAATGGTCCGTTGCCCTCAGGCATGCACCTGCCATGTTTTATGATGTTAATCTGGTTGTAAAACCCCATGATAGAAGTGTCATTAGATATCAAAAACTGGACTGAAATTTGGTAAAATAGCGCTGTAAAATATACTGTCAGAAAACTAAGAGACATTACATTGTAATTATGGGCGAAAACTCTTGTGTCCCAAAATTAAGAGTCACACAAAATAATTATTTTTGCTAAAAAAAGGGGTGTCCGAAAACTTAGAGTGTCCGAAAACAAAGAGTAATTACGGTATATTGGAAGATTTTTAAAATCAATAGTGCTTGATGTGTTGTTTGTGCCCTACTTAGGGTAAAGAGATGTTGTGATGTCAGAGATAATCTTTCACAACATGCACATGACCCATTCTCTTCAGCAAAAAGGCCAATGAGTGATTTGATGACTTTCAATGCCCATGGGGCTTATTTGTATTCATCATGCTGTGATAATGTACCAAATTAAATGACATCACTAGTATAGATAGTTTGCATCTGGGTCAGTTGGTCCAAAAGCTTGGACAACAGGTCAAATCTTTATAAAAACTTGTTACTACATTAGATGCCACATTTATGATGCCGTGTTGATGAAACTTCTCAGAATATTTATCTTGACACTAAGAGGACAATGTTTGAATATGGGTTAAGTGAGGTCGAACACTAAATCACCAGCTCAGGTCTCCAAGACTTGTTGTCAGTAAACTTGATTGAAAAATGAAAATCGGAAACCTAGCAAATACGTTATTAATATACAATTTAATTGACATTTTGCTTTACAATAGCATAGTTTGTGGGTAAAAAACAACTAAATTATCACCTTTTAATTTCAAACGATAATCGGCAGAAAGTTGTAACATTATCGACATAGATCTAATTATTTAATCAACATCCTTTTGTTAATTCAGATAGATAGTTGGTAGAAATGTTAAGTGATCAACTTAGAAATAATTTTTTTTATTGTTAGGCTCCTTTTTATTTGTTTATCTTTAAATAGGACGCTTGCCATCGGCTGCTTTACATGTAGTGTTGGCAGACGACAATATCAACTGTGTATTTCCATGAATGACCCAATATTATGTGTGATCGAACTCAATGTTGATTGGGCAGCTACCATGTGACTTGAATGCTGACTTGACCAATATCGATCGCCAATTAGATAAGTTCGGAGGTTGGGAGAATCGGGGCGGGGTTTACCTCAAATTACCTGTCGCTCAATTGTGACACGCTCCGGGCTGCGACAGTGCGTATTGGAAAATTGAGTCAGACCTTGACATCGAGAAAACCGGATGTAAACAAATTCCTTTAAGAGGGAGACTGGAAGTCGCTTTTCATCTACAATTTCTTAAATTTTAGGCGACGTTGGGCGTAAGAAAGTGACTTAGTCGCTCACGTTGCCCCCTAGCGCGAGCCCTGCCTTGTAAACACTGTAGAAGTCACATTTCATGCCCAATCTTCATGTAACTTTGTCAAAAAGTTTGTCTTAATGATATCTTGGTTGAGTTCAAAAGTGGTTCCGATCCGTTGAAAAACATAGCCAGTGGGCGGAGCAGTTTTCCTTATTTGGCTATAGAGAAACCTTGTAAACACTCTAGAAGTCACAATTTTTGCCCAATCATCATGAAAGTTGGTCAAAACATTGGTTCAATTGGTGTCTTGGATGAGTTCGAAAATGGTCGAGATCGGTGAAAAAACATGGCAGCAGTGGGCGGGGCATTTTTCTCTAAATGTATATAGTGGCAGTTTTCCCTATTTGGCTATAGAGAAACCTTGTAAACATTCTAGAAGTCACAATTTTTGCCCAATCATCATGAAAGTTGGTCAAAACATTGGATTTATTGATATCTCTGACGAGTTTGAAAATGGTTGGGATCGGTGAAAAAACATGGCCTCCAGTGGGTGGGGCATTTTTCTCTATATGTATAAAGTGAAAACATGTGAACACAGAAGACGTCACATTTTTGGCCCAATTTTCATGAAATTTGCTCAGAACATTTGTTTCCTTGATACGAGAGTTGAGTTAAAAATGTTTCTGGTCAGTTGAATAACATGGCTGCTGGGAGGGGGGAAGTTTTCTGATTATGCCCCCCCCCCCCATTTCGAAGAAGAGGGGGTATATTGTTGTGCTCATGTCGGTCTGTCTGTCCACCAGATGGTTTCCGGATGATAACTTGAGCGCTTATGCCAAGGATCATGAAACTTCATAGGTTCATTGATCATGACTCGCAGATGACCCCTATTGATTTTCAGGTCACTAGGTCAAAGGTCAAGGTCACGATGACCCGAAAATGGTTTCTGGATGATAACTCAAGAACACTTATGCCTAGGATCATGAAACTTCATAGATACATTGATCATGACTCGCAGATGACCCCTATTGATTTTCAGGTCACTAGGTCAAAGGTCAAGGTCACATGACCAAAGCAGTAAAATGGTTTCTGGATGATTACTCAAGAACGCTTATGCCTAGGATCATGAAACTTCATAGATGACCCCTATTGATTATCAGGTCACTAGGTCAAAGGTCAAGGTCACAGTGCCAAAAAACGTATTCACACAATGGCTGTCAAGGTCATGGTGATTCAACTTAGAAAAATGGTTTCCGGATGATAACTCAAGAATATTTACGCCTAGGATCATGAAACTTCATAGGTACATTGATTATGACTCGCAGATGAAATAATGATGAAACTTGACCAGGATGTTTTTCTGGACAATATCTAGGTCAAGTTTGAATTTGGTAAAGATTGAATGAACTGACTCCTCTCAGGTGAGCAAACAAGGGCCATTTCTAATTAATAATATAGGCTTATATATTACATTTACGTTACTTGAAAAATCTTTAAAACTGCATGGGTGTGGGCTTTAATATTTGGTGTTAACTTTATATGGCTGTCATTAAGAAGTTTTCTTAAAATTTGTGCTTAAAAGTTAGTTTTTTTTCTATGTGCACAGTAAGGGCTTTAAAAATATATTTTCTTAAACTGCAAGGCAAAGAGGTATTTGGTTGTATCATTATAAGAAGGTCCTCTAAAAAGATTGTTCAGATTTTAATTTATGCCCCTGGGGTCAAAACTGGCTACATCTAGGGTAACAAGTTCATAACAACTTGCATGGTAAATAACTTACAAAAACTTGTTTTCTTCACAGGTCTTAATAAAAGTTTGTTCAAATCGAGGGTCAAAACTTAACATGCCTTAGGACTCACATTTGAAGAACCAACGTATAGAAAAATAAGTGTTAACATTTTCTATGCAACAGTATGAGCTTTGACATTTTGGTATGTAAGGTCAAATATTGGTTCTCTACTACATGTACTTTTGCTCAAATTATGGGGTCAAACCTGGCTGCATTCATTAAGGTGTCAAATTGTGTATTGAGTCTCAACATGCAAAGTATTTTACTTTTTATGGACAACATGGGCATACATGAGTGTAATATTTGTATACTTCAATACCTATACTTGAAATGCTTGTAAGATCAGATTCAAATAACGACTTGTGGGTCCAAACTGGCCTTATGGAGTTATTTAGTCTATATACATTGTATCAAATGTCCTTGTTACTGCATTTCAAGGATAAGCAAATAATACCATGGTTTAAATAATAAAATGCAAGCACTGTAGGTAGAGCTGTAATATAATAGCCTTTGTATGGGCCGTTACCAGATATATATGCACATAATCTAATACAATTTTTTTTGGATATAACATATTGTGAAATGGGTGAGTAATTCATGTTTAAGTATATGGTCTATAATGCTCATCAGTTTGTTTTTTCACTATTTTGGGCATGCGGCTGCAGGGTTCCTTTGGATTGGGAAATGTCACATACTTTTGCCTAAAATTGGAAATTAATGTTGGTGATTTGATGCTTACAAATACTTAAAAATAGATAATTAAAGTGATTTCAATATTATATTTTCTAAGGTTCAACTGAGAGATAGAATTAGAGATAATTTGACATGTTAAGACTTATTAAGAAATTTAGAAGCCTTAAATTGTTAGTTAATAGGTCCCCTTTGGAAAAAATATTTACTTTTTAGCTCACCTGTCACGAAGTGACATGGTGAGCTTATGTGACTGTGTGATGTCCATCGTCCGTATGTGTGTGCGTGCGTCCGTCAACAATTTGTTTGTGTAGACAGTAGAGGTCACAGTTTTAATCCAATCTTTTTGAAATTTGGTCAGTATGTTCATCTTGATGAAATCTGGGTTGGGATTGTATTTGGGTCATCTGGGGTCAAAAACTAGGAACCTACCGTATACGTGCGCTTATAAGACGCCCTCGCTTATAAGACGCACCCCGACTTCGGACTTTATAATGGGTGGATTTGAGACTGACCCGCGTGTAAGACGCGGTCAAATTTTGCCGTATTCATCGGCCAGAACATGGCCGAAAAATGGCAGAATGTTAAAGAAAATCATCAATTAGTAAAACATTGAGAATTTTTCAAACTCGCGCTGCATACAATTAGTAATTCACGCAAGTCTGAAAAATAAAACAATCAAACAACAAAGTAAAAAATATTTGTTTATTTTGTGATATATTAGTGGGTTTTAATTTATTTTCAAGTATTATTCATGCAATAAAAATTATTATCAAATTGACAAAATTTCTAACAACTGCGTATTAATCATTTGCCCTAACAATTGCAAACATAAAACATATTACGTTCGTAATATCAATGCACAAGCAAAATTGATCGTGTCAGTCATCTTAATTGTATTGTTTGACAGGTATTGAAATCTAATAGGCAGATATATTGAAAGCGTTTAGTTTTATTACCTAAATTATGCAAATTTTACGCCCATTGTCTATCAACAATAGGTAACGCCTACTTTCATAAAATTAGCCAATCGCGTGATAGAGTGATAGACTCCGAAGCGCAGATCGAAATCACGTGTCAAGAAGAAAGCCATATGCGGATAATTGCATGCGGTCGCTCTTTGCTCCCGTCGTTGTTGGCCCCTAATAAATAATGTGTCATCAGTATAAGTGGTTCGTCTGAATAAACGTGTTTATTTAACAATTGACAGTTGCAAACTGGTAACTTATTTCAGAGGATACCCTAATTGCCAATTATGTCTTAATTGAAAATTAACAACGTGGAACAAAGACGATCAGGTGATACAAAATTGTCAAATAGCATTTGTAATCGGCAGCGTGTTTACTGAGAATTGATTTTGCTGTTGTTTTAAGCATGTTGGCATCGTGTTGCCGCTTACACACGTTTACTGTAATGACCAATTTATATGGCATTTAACGACGTCGCGCGCAGACAATCAGGTGATAAAAACTTTTCAAGAATACTGAGTAATCACGGACAATATAACGTCTTACGCCCCAAAAATAACAAAATTCAAATTAAAAATAATAGACAACAAAATCAGTAACAATACATTTTATTACAAATAAATCGGTAACTGAACATAGCGTTCCGATACACGGTACGGGCCAATACAGACTTTAGAGAAAATGCAAATGGCTGCCGCGATGATTCAAAACAACTGACAAGTGTCCAACTTGGCTAGCATAAGCCCAGTAAACTCGATATTTTGATTTTTTTTGTTTATTTTCACCAGTATCTCGTTTATAAGACGCGACCCCAACTGTAACTTATTAATTTAAGTCTCAAAAATGCGTCTTATAAGCGCACGTATACGGTAGGTCAAAGACTAGGTCACATAATAGGTCAAATAATAGAAAAACCTTGTGTAGACAATAGAGGTCGCAGTTTTCATCCAATCTTTATGAAATTTTGTCAGAATGTTTATCTTGATGAAATCTGGGTTGGGATTGTATTTGGATCATCTGGGGTCAAAAACTAGGTCACTAGGTCAAATAATAGAAAAACCGTCAACAATTTGTTAGTGTAGACAGTAGAGGTCAAAGTTTTCATCCAATCTTTATGAAACTTGGTCAAAATGTTTATCTTGATGAAATCTGGGTTGGGATTGTATTTTGGTCATCTGGGGTAAAAAACTAGGTAACTAGGTAAAAAACTAGGTCACAAGGTCAAAAACTAGGTCACTAGGTCAAGTAATAGAAAAACCTTGTAAAGACAATAGAGGTCACAGTTTTCATCAAATCTTTATGAAATTTGGTCAGAATGTTTATCTTGATGAGATCTGGGTTGGGATTGTATTTGGGTCATATGGGATCAAAAACAAGGTCACTAGGTCAAATAATAGAAAAACCTTGTGTAGACAGTAGAGGTCACAGTTTTCATCCAATCTTTATGATATTTGGTCAGAATGTTTATCTTGATGAAATCTGGGTTGGGATTGTATTTGGGTCACCTGGGTTCAAAAAATAGGTCACTAGGTCAAATAATAGAAAAACCTTGTGTAGACAATAGAGGTCACAGTTTTCATCTAATCTTTATGAAATTTGGTCAGAATGTTTATCTTGATGAAATATGGGTTGGGATTGTATTTGGTTAGTCAGGTGAGCGATTCAGGGCCATCATGGCCCTCTTGTTTCAGTTGTGACTGGGTCTCCCTACCAGAGACATATGTGCATGGAAGTTTATTTTTCTTGTGCATGGAAGTTTTACAGATGTTTGTACTCGTCATTCAAAGTCAAACTGAGCGGTTCAATTTGTGACTATGTGATATCATCAATATTACTGTGTGGTGGAACTCTGCCTACCAGTGTTGTTTGTTTCTTTTGTCCATTTTGGGGCCAAAATATGGCCTCATTCCTAATCTTTAAGGGTAAATATTTTCCCCAAATTACTCCTTCAAATTTTGTATAATTCCTCATCAAGCTCTGTGGAGTGAACATAAGCAAATATAAAAGAACAAGATGTTTATTATTGACAGTATAGTTTTTTTAAGCCAAATGAAGATAAAATGTAATTGAATGTGAGTGGATATAATAACTTGCTTAATATGTACTTGTGATATGCATACATATGGGGATGATCATACATATGGGGATGATCATAAGAACAACACTGTTTATAGGCAACTCAGTTATGGTCAATGAAAAATTCAAGATTTCTTTGGGAAGGCCTTGTAACATACCGTGATGTTTGGCGGCGTACAAACACACTTTATACAATAAGCACCAACTTACTACTGTTGTTGCAAACATCTTAAGGTCTTAACCACGTATCTTTTCAGATACGCACTTTGACACGTTTGTAGTTCTTTGAAAAATCTAACTAATTGAAGATTATATTCTATATTCAAGTTTAAAGGCATTTATTTCCAAACCTATGATACTGATAAGCAGCAAACAGAATTAAACCTGAACACAGTTACTCACTGGCTCCTCTGTTTTTATGCCCCCGAAAGAGGGCATATAGTGATCAGACTTTCCGTCCGTCTATCTGTCTGTCCGTCACACTTTGCATTTAGGTTTCGAAAAATGCTCATAACTTCTATGTCGCTTCATATAGCAATTTCATATTTGGCATGCATGTGTATATGGATAAGGCCTTTCCATAGGCACACAAATTTGACCCCTGTGACCTTGACCTTGAACTTAGGGTCCGCATTTAGATTTCGAAATCTGTGTTTAGGTTCTATCAAGCGTTTATAGGGGGCATAAGTCATCCTATGGTGGCAGCTCTTGTTTATCCTGGTTGCATATTGCCATTGTCACTTCTAGTCTGAGTGGGAAAGGGTTTATCAGTTCAACTATAAACTGTTACTAATCTGACAAATAGTTAATAACATTTGCAGATTTTTTTTAAGGGCGAATCAATATTGTGGCAGATTGTTAAAATACCCCTTCAAGTTTTCGCTTAAAAATATTAACTAAATTGAAAACTTTGAACTGCAATTTGAAGAGCCTACAGTACAGCCAACGCGGCACAAACATAATCCGCGGCTATGCCACGGCCAGAATATTAGTACGCGGCGGCCGAATCGTGTGTTAACGCAGCGTATCGCCGTGGCACTTGAAATCGATCCGGGCAACGACGCCGAGTCTGTATTAACCTCGCGTACATTCGCGGAGTAAATCCGCCGCATACGTACGCGGCGGATGGAGTGAAAAGATATCCACCTACATGTACATACATGTATGTGTAGTGTAGAAACCAAGATTTATGCTGGTTTCATAATTATTATTTTCACGTTTTAATAAGCGATACGACACGTAATATGCTTTAACAAATTATTGTGAATTAATTACGCGCAATTGTTAATGTTTCGTTCGATTATCAAATTATCATTATTAAATTTGTAATCCGAAACACACTTCTGAATTTTAATGCTGACACGACCTTTGGCATATTCTAGTGTCAAATAAACAGTGCTAAAATATCCTTTGTTTCATAAAAAGCGCGCGAAAATTTTGCAGACATGTAGAACGTCGTTTGGAAAATGTGGGTGTATTTTGTGTTGTATAAATACATGAACATCACGTCAGGCGTAAATCGTGTGTTCAGTGGGAAAAAAACGCCCCGATTAGACGTTATTTCATCATCTCCTTAAATAGTAACAAACGCCAAAATGTATTTTATACTTAAAGAAATATGGAGATACTGATACTGATGCGGCTTCAATGACTGACGCGGCATTGACTCGTTTGGCCATGCCGCCGCGGATCGCGAAATACGTTTGGTCCGCGTTGGCTGTACTGTATCTGTTTGTGCTAATTTTATTCACCTTTCTATGTTTGAGTTAAAATTCAAACAAAAAATGGCATGTATGTGTGCTCATACGTGCAACCAATGGCTTGTTTTATGCTGATGATCATCTTTTACCCAGAGGACACGAATTTCAACATGCTACTTATTGTGGACATCTGGGTATTAGAAGCAGTGAGGTTGATAATATATATATTTTTATATCATCTTAGCCCCCCCTCGCGCAAAGTGAAAATTGCTACATGCATGCAATGAGCATAAAACCAGAACAGCCTGCAAGTAACTCTCAGTCTGTTCAGGTTTTATGCTGTTCACTGCTAACCAGTATCTAATTGTTGGAAATGAAGACTTTAAGACTTGAATATTGTAAGAAAGGTCTTTATTTAAACTTTCTAAGGGAATACAGTCATGTACTAATAAGTCAAATAACATATCTAAGTGGTAAAGGGTTAACTTACCTCTATGATATTCGTATTTTAAGACTTAACTAAAGTAGATGCTTAAAGGCTAAAGATATAGCAATCAGCAGACATAAAGACATGAGCATTACTCTTCTTATATGCTTATACATACATACATACATGTAATTATACACTTACACATATACCTGCATCTACAAAATAAAATACTGGATGTCAGAAAACTTGCAAATATGTATGAACATCAGTTTTTAGCTCACCTGAGCACAACCTGCTCATGGTGAGCTTTTGTGATCGCCTTTTGTCCTTCATGCGTTGTCCGTCGTGCGCTGTCAACATTTGCCTTGTTTACTCTCTAGAGGCCACATTTATTGTCCAATCTTCATGAAATTTGGTCAGAAGATTGGCCTCAATGATTATCTGGGATGAGTTTGAAAATGGTTACATTTGCTTGAAAAACATGGCTTCCAAGGGGCGGGGCATTTTTCCTTATATGGCTATAGTAAAATCTTGTTAACACTCTAGCAGTGATTTTCTTTGCTTTTATTTGTTATTTGTTATTATTGTTGTTACAGCCTGTGCCATTGGAATTGGGAAAATAGCGCGATAAACCATGAAATTGGGAAAAATAGCACAATAAACCATGAAATTGGGAAAAACTAAGCATTATAAATATGATTATAAGTAACAGAATTAAAATTGTTTTTAAGTGCATGTTCAGGGGTTTTTCTAGCCATTTTGGGAAAAGGAGTCTGGTCAAATTAGGATTGTTTTAATTGATAGAAGTTGCAATTTTTTGGAAATTATTTATCGACAAAAAGGACTTAATTAAAGTTATATATTTTGCAGAATGTTTGAATTAAAGTTGAGATCTAGAGCTAAGAAATCATAAGTCATAACAGACTTCTTCTTAAAAAAAAAAAAAAAAAAAGATTTTTTTTTTTTGGAAATTGGGCTTTTTTGGGGAAATATTGGTTAATTTTTGCGATTGGGAAGCAGCCGAAAATCGGCGGTTATTTTAAGCAAAAAAAATCATTGTCTAGAGGCTACATTTATTGTCTGAACTTCATGAAACTTGGTCAGAAGATTCATCCCAATAATATCTTGGACGAGTTCGAAAATGATGCCGGTTGGTTGAAAAACATGGCCGCCAGGGGGAGGGGCATTTTTCCTTATATCGCTATAGTAAAACCTTGTTAACACTCCAGAGGCCACATTTATTTTCCGATCTTCATGAACCTTGCTCAGAAGATTTGTCCCAATGATATCTTGTATGAGTTCAAATTGGTAACCTTTGCTTGAAAAACATGGCTGCCAAGGGGCTATGCATTTTTCCTTATATGGCTATATATGGCTATAGTAAAATCTTGTTAATACTCTAGAGGCCACATTTATTGTTCAATCTTCATGAAACTCGGTCAGAAGATTCATCTTAATAATATCTTGGACGAGTTCAAAAATGATGCCGGTTGGTTGAAAAACATGGCCACAATGGGGGCGGGGCATTTTTCCTTATATGGCTATAGTAAAACCTTGTTAACGCTCTAGCGGTCACATTTATTTTCCGATCATCATGAAACTTGGTCAGAAAATTTGTCCCAATGATATCTTGGATGAGTTCGAAAAATGGATTTGGTTGCTTTAAAAACATGGCCACCAGGGATGGGGCATTTTAGAAAAACCTTGTTAACACTCTAGAGGCCACATTTATTGTCCAATCTTCATGAAATTTGGTCAGATGATTGGTCTCAATGATATTTTGGATGAGTTCGAAAATAATTTTGTTTGCTTGAAAAACATGGCTTCCAAGGGGCGGGACATTTTTCCTTATATGGCTATAGTAAAATCTTGTTTACACTCTAGAGGCCACATTTACTGCCCGATCTTCATGAAACTTGGTCAGAAGATTCATCCTGATAATATCTTAGACGAGATAAAAAAATGATGCCGGTTGGTTGAAAAACATTGCTGCCAGGGGGCGGGGCATTTTTCCTTATATGGCTATAATAAAACCTTGTTAACACTCAAGAGGCAACATTTATTTTTCGATCTTCATGAAACTTGGTCAGAAGATTTGTCCCAATGATATCTTGGATGAGTTCGAAAAATGGATTTGGTTGCTTTAAAAACATGGCCACCAGGGGTGGGGCATTTTTCCTTGTATGGATTTATATTGCTATAGTAAAATCTTGTTAACACTCTAGAGGCCACATTTGTTGTCCAATCTTCATGAAATTTGGTCAGAAGATTGGTCTCAATGATATTTTGGATGAGTTTGAAAATAATTATGTTTGCTTGAAAAACATGGCTTCCAACGGGCGGGACATTTTTCCTTATATGGCTATAGTAAAATCTTGTTAACACTCTAGAGGCCACATTTACTGCCCGATCTTCATGAAACTTGGTCAGAAGATTCATCCCGATAATATCTTGGACAAGTTAAAAAATGATGCCGGTTGGTTTAAAAACATGGCTGCCAGGGGGGCGGGGCATTTTTCCTTATATGGCTATAGTAAAACCTTGTTAACACTCTAGAGGCCACATTTATTTTCCGATCTTCATGAAACTTGCTCAGAAGATTTGTCCCAATAATATCTTGTTATCTCAGGTGAGCGACTTTGGGCCTTTCAGGCCCTCTTGTTTGTTTTTCATTCAAATTTTGTTTTGGTAGGAAGAGCCATTCTCAATGGAACACAAATAAAGATTCATCCCAATTGGTTCTCAATGAAAATAATAATTACATAAACTCTAAACATTTAGTTCAGCTCATAACCAGTTCTACAAGTTAAACCATTTCTAAATTAGATCACAATATTGTTATGAATGGATTTTGAAATCAACACACATCAGAAATGACATTATGTTTTGCTACAATGGTTTTGTGAATAAATTATAGAGTTCATGTACTGGTATTGACTCATTCTGCCAATTCAGCCATGTGACAAAATGTACATGACTAAAAAACAGTTGCATAAGAGTTAATGAGAATATTCAACTTACATAAACAGTTTTGGTTACAAAATGAATCCTTTTAGAGCGTATATAATGTAAATTGCAATGAAGGAAGGACTCATTAAGAGGAAATTGACCTTTGTGGGTAGATATAATGTTTTAATAAGGCTTACATTAGTTTAGCTCTGTGTGTAAATTAAGTTCAAAATAGTAAGAAAAATGTCAACATTTTGGAGTAAGGTTACTGTAATCTCAGTCTTATACAATTGTTTGTATTAAATTTCTAAATATTTTTTCTGTAGCATGCATACATTTCACGACATTAAACACATTAAGAGATTATATGAGTCTCATTCTTGTAAAACAGGGCTTAAATGCATTTAAGTGAAGTGTGTCCCAGATGAGCCAGTGCAGTCAGCACATTCTTATCAGGGACAACAATTTCTAATTTCATGTTATTTTTCGTTGAAAGGAAGTCTCTTCTTAGTGAAAATCCAGTTCTGGGAGAAAGTGTCGTCCCTGATTAGCCTGTGTGGACTGCACAGGCTAATCTTGGACAACACTTTAGGCACATGTATTGAGACCAGTTTTCCCAAAGTGACGCTCACATCTCTAATGATATTGGCAGGCAAACTACGATCAGATAGATTCAACAGGACACAGTTGTATTGAATCTTATTATAATAATTATTCCTTAATAAAATTCATGCTAGATAACACACTGTGAACATACACAGATAAGAACTGAGCACAACCTGCTCATGGTGAGCTTTTGTGATCGCCTTTTGTCCTTCATGCGTTGTCCGTCGTGCGCTGTCAACATTTGCCTTGTTTACTCTCTAGAGGCCACATTTATTGTCCAATCTTCATGAAATTTGGTCAGAAGATTGGCCTCAATGATTATCTGGGATGAGTTTGAAAATGGTTACATTTGCTTGAAAAACATGGCTTCCAAGGGGCGGGGCATTTTTCCTTATATGGCTATAGTAAAATCTTGTTAACACTCTAGCAGTGATTTTCTTTGCTTTTATTTGTTATTTGTTATTATTGTTGTTACAGCCTGTGCCATTGGAATTGGGAAAATAGCGCGATAAACCATGAAATTGGGAAAAATAGCACAATAAACCATGAAATTGGGAAAAACTAAGCATTATAAATATGATTATAAGTAACAGAATTAAAATTGTTTTTAAGTGCATGTTCAGGGGTTTTTCTAGCCATTTTGGGAAAAGGAGTCTGGTCAAATTAGGATTGTTTTAATTGATAGAAGTTGCAATTTTTTGGAAATTATTTATCGACAAAAAGGACTTAATTAAAGTTATATATTTTGCAGAATGTTTGAATTAAAGTTGAGATCTAGAGCTAAGAAATCATAAGTCATAACAGACTTCTTCTTAAAAAAAAAAAAAAAAAAAAGATTTTTTTTTTTGGAAATTGGGCTTTTTTGGGGAAATATTGGTTAATTTTTGCGATTGGGAAGCAGCCGAAAATCGGCGGTTATTTTAAGCAAAAAAAATCATTGTCTAGAGGCTACATTTATTGTCTGAACTTCATGAAACTTGGTCAGAAGATTCATCCCAATAATATCTTGGACGAGTTCGAAAATGATGCCGGTTGGTTGAAAAACATGGCCGCCAGGGGGAGGGGCATTTTTCCTTATATCGCTATAGTAAAACCTTGTTAACACTCCAGAGGCCACATTTATTTTCTGATCTTCATGAACCTTGCTCAGAAGATTTGTCCCAATGATATCTTGTATGAGTTCAAATTGGTAACCTTTGCTTGAAAAACATGGCTGCCAAGGGGCTATGCATTTTTCCTTATATGGCTATATATGGCTATAGTAAAATCTTGTTAATACTCTAGAGGCCACATTTATTGTTCAATCTTCATGAAACTCGGTCAGAAGATTCATCTTAATAATATCTTGGACGAGTTCAAAAATGATGCCGGTTGGTTGAAAAACATGGCCACAATGGGGGCGGGGCATTTTTCCTTATATGGCTATAGTAAAACCTTGTTAACGCTCTAGCGGTCACATTTATTTTCCGATCATCATGAAACTTGGTCAGAAAATTTGTCCCAATGATATCTTGGATGAGTTCGAAAAATGGATTTGGTTGCTTTAAAAACATGGCCACCAGGGATGGGGCATTTTAGAAAAACCTTGTTAACACTCTAGAGGCCACATTTATTGTCCAATCTTCATGAAATTTGGTCAGATGATTGGTCTCAATGATATTTTGGATGAGTTCGAAAATAATTTTGTTTGCTTGAAAAACATGGCTTCCAAGGGGCGGGACATTTTTCCTTATATGGCTATAGTAAAATCTTGTTTACACTCTAGAGGCCACATTTACTGCCCGATCTTCATGAAACTTGGTCAGAAGATTCATCCTGATAATATCTTAGACGAGATAAAAAAATGATGCCGGTTGGTTGAAAAACATTGCTGCCAGGGGGCGGGGCATTTTTCCTTATATGGCTATAATAAAACCTTGTTAACACTCAAGAGGCAACATTTATTTTTCGATCTTCATGAAACTTGGTCAGAAGATTTGTCCCAATGATATCTTGGATGAGTTCGAAAAATGGATTTGGTTGCTTTAAAAACATGGCCACCAGGGGTGGGGCATTTTTCCTTGTATGGATTTATATTGCTATAGTAAAATCTTGTTAACACTCTAGAGGCCACATTTGTTGTCCAATCTTCATGAAATTTGGTCAGAAGATTGGTCTCAATGATATTTTGGATGAGTTTGAAAATAATTATGTTTGCTTGAAAAACATGGCTTCCAACGGGCGGGACATTTTTCCTTATATGGCTATAGTAAAATCTTGTTAACACTCTAGAGGCCACATTTACTGCCCGATCTTCATGAAACTTGGTCAGAAGATTCATCCCGATAATATCTTGGACAAGTTAAAAAATGATGCCGGTTGGTTTAAAAACATGGCTGCCAGGGGGGCGGGGCATTTTTCCTTATATGGCTATAGTAAAACCTTGTTAACACTCTAGAGGCCACATTTATTTTCCGATCTTCATGAAACTTGCTCAGAAGATTTGTCCCAATAATATCTTGTTATCTCAGGTGAGCGACTTTGGGCCTTTCAGGCCCTCTTGTTTGTTTTTCATTCAAATTTTGTTTTGGTAGGAAGAGCCATTCTCAATGGAACACAAATAAAGATTCATCCCAATTGGTTCTCAATGAAAATAATAATTACATAAATTCTAAACATTTAGTTCAGCTCATAACCAGTTCTACAAGTTAAACCATTTCTAAATTAGATCACAATATTGTTATGAATGGATTTTGAAATCAACACACATCAGAAATGACATTATGTTTTGCTACAATGGTTTTGTGAATAAATTATAGAGTTCATGTACTGGTATTGACTCATTCTGCCAATTCAGCCATGTGACAAAATGTACATGACTAAAAAACAGTTGCATAAGAGTTAATGAGAATATTCAACTTACATAAACAGTTTTGGTTACAAAATGAATCCTTTTAGAGCGTATATAATGTAAATTGCAATGAAGGAAGGACTAATTAAGAGGAAATTGACCTTTGTGGGTAGATATAATGTTTTAATAAGGCTTACATTAGTTTAGCTCTGTGAGTAAATTAAGTTCAAAATAGTAAGAAAAATGTCAACATTTTGGAGTAAGGTTACTGTAATCTCAGTCTTATACAATTGTTTGTATTAAATTTCTAAATATTTTTTCTGTAGCATGCATACATTTCACGACATTAAACACATTAAGAGATTATATGAGTCTCATTCTTGTAAAACAGGGCTTAAATGCATTTAAGTGAAGTGTGTCCCAGATGAGCCAGTGCAGTCAGCACATTCTTATCAGGGACAACAATTTCTAATTTCATTTTATTTTTCGTTGAAAGGAAGTCTCTTCTTAGTGAAAATCCAGTTCTGGGAGAAAGTGTCGTCCCTGATTAGCCTGTGTGGACTGCACAGGCTAATCTTGGACAACACTTTAGGCACATGTATTGAGACCAGTTTTCCCAAAGTGACGCTCACATCTCTAATGATATTGGCAGGCAAACTACGATCAGATAGATTCAACAGGACACAGTTGTATTGAATCTTATTATAATAATTATTCCTTAATAAAATTCATGCTAGATAACACACTGTGAACATACACAGATAAGAATGCTAAAAGACTACTAGTAGTAGTAATTCTAAGTTTTGTTCTTGTTACACAAACATGAGAATTTTTACTGAAATTTTTTTCAGTTAGAATGTTTTTCAGTACAGACTAGACCTGTTTCATGAATGTAGCGCACAGAGTGCATACATATCTCTAACTGAACTACAGCAAAATGTACCTGCAAATCTTATAATAAACTGTTTCTGTAGTGCTGGTCCTTAAATTTGTATTTACAGGGTTCGCACAAGGCTTGAAAAGTGCTTGAAAACGAGTCATAGTCTTGAAAAGCCCTTGAACAAAGGTTGGCCTTGAAAAAGTGCTTCAAAAGTGCTTATTTCATGTAAAAAAGCCTTGAACATGTTTATTTCTGCTCAAAATTACACGTATCATCGCTTTAATTATAAACTTAAATCGTTCTTAAGGCAAATATTACGAAAATTTATTATAAATTCCTTCACGCAAAAAAATTGAGTACGAAATATAAGTTTCGTACACTATTGAGTACGAAACGTTATGTGTCAACGTCACAGATTATGTGTTCTACGTTAGAGGTTCTCCATTGTGATCAATTTCCGCGAGTGCAAACGCAGCAATTGGGGAAGTGTCGTTTCAAACCAGGGTGGTTAACTGAATATTACTAGGTACAGAAAACAAATGAAATTCGAAAAGCACATTGTCGGGTCTGTTTGAAGACCATTGATGTCGGGGGATGGGGGAAAGCGCTTTGAAAAGACACGACAAAGGGGAAACTCACAAAGAAAAACATAATTGAGAAGCAATGTGTTTGCTTTTAATAACTTTAAAAAGTAAAGACATACAGTCATTCAACCAGTTTAGAATCAACTGGCAAAACATTTGTTCTTTTGACCACAATAATTTATTTTGGGATTTAGTGTCAATGTGAGAAGATGTAAAAATAAAGGATAACATTTATTTTGTATGATAACAGGTAAGGCCAACACGGCATATGCAGTTTTTTGTCAAATATAGCCAATTAAAGTTCACCCTTCGGAAAATTATTAAAAATCATTCAACTTACAGAATTAGTATTTCAAAATATTGCAATAGCATTTGTTTTCAATCAACAAAACGTTTATTGGAAAATAATAAAGCCTTCTTTATCCATATGCACATTTCATAACATAACTCATTCAATCAGTTCCGGTTAACTTTTTGCTGCATTTTTCCACCCTGTATTAAAGCTATTTACAAACGATTTATTGCTAAAACTTTGTTAATTTATTCCTTTACCTAATGTTTACCTTAGACACTTATCATTTTGTTTTTATTGGGGCATTATGGAAAATTAAATACAGATCAATCGGAATTGCTGACAATCCGGAACTGGTGGACAAACTGTATGTAAGACTCATTGAGTTAAGGATTGATAACATGTATGTAATAACTAGAAATAACATGTATGAGTTATTGTGGAATAAGTTTAATTTATTTGAGAAAATTAATGATATTTACTGTGTTAAACTTGCTTGAAAATGCATTTTTTTAAGGAAACTAACGAACGGTTCTCGGCCTTGAAAGTGAAAATTTGGCCTTGAAAAGTCCTTGAAAAGTGCTTGAATTTAGGTTTGAGATTTCTGTTTGAACCATGATTTAAAATGATATTAATTTTGCTTTCAGAATTGGATTGGATAGGCAAAAATCAGCTGGAATAAACAATTGACATTTCCTGGAAGTATATATAGAAGAAATTTGCCAGTCATAGAAGTGCAAGCCTGAAGTGATCCCAAGCAAGGAACTCCCCTTGGTAACCATGGGGTTTTTCAACCAGCTTTTGCTGTTGCTATGGAAGAACTTCACTCTCCGAAAAAGGCAAAAGGTATCAAACAAAGACAGAAAACCTTGAGGTTTCAATTAATCGTTTACTATCAGCATTCAGACTTGAAACTATTGAATATGTGTTGGGCTCTAGGAAAACCAGGCTTAATGCATGTGCGTATAGTGTCATCCCAAATTAGCCTGTGTAGTCTGCTCAGGCTTATCAGAGACAACCCTTGCTGCTTTTATTGAATTTTTTACTTTAAGGAAATCCCTTAATAGGGAAAATCCCATTTAGGTGTCAAGTTTTGTCCCTTATTAGCCCGTGAGGACTGCAATTTATAAATTAAGTTTGTAAAATTTTGTATAAATTTTGTATTTAAAATTCAAATGCTACTTCATAGACTGCCATTAAAATCATGTTCCTTCTTGTGAGATTAGAAGTAGAAATGTTAATGAATAGCGTGAAACTAATGTGAAAATTGTCACTACAATGTGAACAAAGCCAGTGTTTATCAGCATATTTACTTGGAGGACAGTGTTTACATTTTAAAATGTGTCCATACAAATAAAACTTTCTTCTTGCTGGGAATGAATGAAACCTCAAGACAACCAATTTTATTAACATTTTAATGTCAGTTTTATTAGTTTATTATAATTTTTCACCTTCATTGGGTAAAACAATGAAGGTCTGCTGTTTTATGTGTGGCAAACCTCTTGTTTTACTTTAAGCAAAATATCTATTACATGTATTCAAATTGTGTTTATGATTGCCATTGTTAATAGTTTTGTAGAATTGTTTTTATGAATTTATACAGCCATAAATTTGGACTTCAAGAGCCCCTATAGTTTACAAACATGAAAAATTGTGTGTGTTCTTGCATTGGCTATAAAACTTCAAATTTTCAATGCCAAATTTTGCAAGTTTGTTTGTCCTTAATTATACCCAGTTATGTATATTGCTATATATAGCCAGTGCATGATATCTTTTGAATAGTGTAATGAAATGGTGTGTTCTACTTTTTTACCTGAGGTTTTGTCAAGTAACAATATCTGAAACAAACTGAATATCTTCAATTGTTTATAATCTTTGAAAATGTTTCGAATAATAACAACATATGTCAGATGTTTTAATTGCCTACATTGTATATCTTTACAAACAAAATCATTTTGTTAATTCTCTGATTTATATCCATTAGGGATAATTATAAACAGAAAAAAAAAAAAAAAATCACCCTTGATATATTTCTCCTCAATGTGATTTTGAATGTTTTTTTAGCTCATCTATTTTTAGCTCAACTATTTTTTGAAAAAAAATTATGAGCTATTGTCATCACCTTGGCGTCGGCGTCCGGTTAAGTTTTGCGTTTAGGTCCACTTTTCTCATAAAGTATCAATGCTATTGCATTCAAACTTGGTACACTTATATGTACTTACTATCATGAGGGGACTGGGCAGGCAAAGTTAGATAACTCTGGCTTGCATTTTGACAGAATTATGTGCCCTTTTTATACTTAGAAAATTGAAAAAAAATTTGGTTAAGTTTTGTGTTTAGGTCATTTTTATTCCTTAAGTATAAAAGCTATTGCTTTCATACTTGCAACGCTTACTATCATAAGGGGACTGTGCAGGCAAAGTTTTGTAACTCTGACTGGCATTTTGACAGAATTATGTGCCCTTTTTATACTTAGAAAATAAAAAATGTTGTTAAGTTTTGTGTTTAGGTCCACTTTTTTCGTTAAGTATCAAAGCTATTGCTTCATAATTGCAACATTTACTAACTATCGTAAGGGGACTGTGCAGGCAAAGTTATGTAACTCTGACTGGCATTTTGACGGAATTATCGGCCCTTTATACTTGAAAATTTGGTTAATTTTTGTGTTTTGGTCCACTTTACCCTTAAAGTATCATAGATATTGCTTTCATACTTGGAACACTCGCAAACTATCATAAGGGGACAGTAAAGGACAAGTTGCATAACTCTGGTTGTCATTTTGACGGAATTATGCCCCTTTTTTGACTTAGTAACTTTGAATATATGGTTACATTTTGCGTTTCGATCCACTTTACTTCTAAAGTATCAAGGCTATTGCTTTTAAACTTCAAATACTTTCATGCTATCATGAGGGTACTGTACCTGGCAAGTTGAATTTTACCTTTACCTTTGAATGACCTTGACTCTCAATGTCAAATTATTAAATTTTGCTAAAATTGCCATAACTTCTTTAGTTATGATTAGATTCGATTGATACTTTGACAAAACAACTCTCTTACCTGACATAGCACAATTGACTCCACCCAAACCATCCCCCTAGCCCCCCCGAATCCCCCCTCAATCCCCCCATTATTTTATTTTTTTTAAATTAAAGATCATCTATTAAATGACCACCACACCCTCACACTATACCCGCCCCACCCCCCGTCCCAAAAAAATAATTTTTATGCCCCCGGCAGGGTGGCATATAGCAGTTGAACTGTCCGTCAGTATGTCAGTCAGTCTGTCTGTCCGTCTGAAAAAAACTTTAACATTTGCCATAACTTTGTCACTTTTTAAGATAGCAACTTGATATTTGGCATGCATGTGTATCTCATGGAGCTGCACATTTTGAGTGGTGAAAGGTCAAGGTCAAGTTCATCCTTCAAGGTCAAATGTCAAATTTATGGTGTATGTTCTTACGAAAACTTTAACATTGGCTATAACTTTTTCAATATTGAAGATAGCAACTTGATATTTGGCATGCATGTGTATCTCATAGAGCTGAACATTTTGAGTGGTGAAAGGTGAAGGTCATCCTCCAAGGTCAAATGTCAAATATATGGCGTCTGTCTGTCCCAAACTTTAACATTGGCCATAACTTTTTTAATATTTAAGATATTGACTTGATATTTGGCATGCATGTGTATCTCATGAAGCTGCACATTTTCAGTGGTGGAAGTTCAAGGTCAAGGTCATCCTTCAAGATCATCCTTCAAGGTCAAAAAATAAATTTTAAAAATTCAAAGCGGCGTTCTCATGAAGCTGCACATTTTGAGTGGTGGAAGTTCAAGGTCATCCTTCAAGGTCAAAGTCATCCTTCAAGGTCAAAGGTCAAAAAACAAACAAAAAATTTCAAAGCCGCGTTATCATGAAGCTGCACATTTTGAGTGGTGGAAGTTCAAGGTCAAGGTCATTCTTCAAGGTCAAGGTCATCCTTCAAGGTCAAAGTTCAAAAAAGAAAAGAAATTCAAAGCATTATCATAAAGCTGCACATTTTGAGTGGTGTAGGTTCAAGCAAAAGGTCATCCTTCAAGTTCAAGGTCATCCTTCAAGGTCAAAGGTCAAACAAACAATTTAAAAAATCAAAGCGGTGTTATCATGAAGCTTCACATTTCGGGTGTTGGAAGTTCAAGGTCAAGGTCATCCTTCAAGGTAAAAATAAATAAATTCAAAGTGGTGTTCTCAAGTTGCTGCACATTTTGAGTGGTGGAAGTTCAAGGTTATCCTTCAAGGTCATCCTTCAAGGTCAAAGGTAAAAAAATAAAAATTCAAAGCGGCGTTCTCATGAAGCTGCAAATTTTGAGTGGTGGAAGGTCAAGGTCATTCTTCAAGGTCAAGGTCATCCTTCAAGGTCAAAGGTAAAAAAATAATAATTTCAAAGCGGCGTTATCATGAAGCTGCACATTTTGAGTGGTGGAAGTTCAAGGTCAAGGTCATCCTTCAAGTTCAAGGTCATCCTTTAAGGTCAAAGGTCAAACAAATAATATTTCAAAGCAGCGTTCTCATAAAGCTGCACATTTTGAGTGGTGGAAGTTGAAGGTCAAGGTCATCCTTCAAGGTCAAAGGTAAAAAAATACAAATAAAATAATCAAAGCGGCGCAATAGGGGGCATTGTGTTTCTGACAAATACATCTCTTGTTTTTTTCAAACATGGTTAAAAAACACAAATATTTATTTTTATTATTTTATTTTTGAAATACCGTCCACCATCCCACCCTAGAATCCCCCCCCACAAAAAAAATTTGGGGGGGGGGCATTTTTTTGGCATTTTGGGAAGATAATGTAATAAATGACCACCACACCCCTACACTATACACCCTTCTCCACTACACCCCTCCCTCCTTTATGATTGAAATTGAGATAGGTTACTACACCTTTAAAAAGCAAAATAGATGATCGGTCTGCACCCGCAAGGCGGTGCTCTTGTTCACTATTGAATTGAGCTGAAAAGAATAATCAAGTCAAAAGAATTAGTTAAAATGTGGTTATTCACCAATTATTTGCAGCTCTTCTTTCTACCAGTTGTTTATAAAATTATATTTTATATTCGATATTTTACGTGACTCGCCCAGTCCTGTAAGCCGAAATGATCTGTAAAACAAAATAGTGTCTTTGTGTCGTCTGAACGAATCTATACACTAAAACTAAATTTAGGTTCACATCGTACATGCATGATCAGTTGTCAAACGAAAGTACTGTTGATATTCAACATTGATGTTGTTATTAACCGGTTAACCGAAACGCCTTAAGTAGTTAACATGATTAAGAGTATGTAAAAAATGTCATACGGCTCGAACCCTCTGTAGAAACAAAAGTAATTTCAAATTTGAAATCGCTTGCGTTGATAATATGCCACTTTCGTAATAAAATGTATTATACAATTTATTTTAATAATTTTGTAAATGTATGCTATACATTTTACTTATTTTCCTGCGTAAATGCATTTGAGTAAAAAATTAAAGAATTACACACTGTTCATTTTTACTTGTTATTTACTTATTTTTGGGCGGGCCGCTAATATTACGTTTGCATCATATCGCTCACAAAAACGGTGTGTTTTTTTGTTCATTCGGTTTTAATTTTTGAAACTCAAATTGGCTTAATATATAAATGTGTTTTTCCCCTTTTAATTCGACGTAAAGTGGGTCATATGTGTTCAACGAATCCGCATCTCTTCTTATTCGATAATTGCATATTTTGTTGTTTGCATTTTAGTGTTTGTAGCCGATGTAGTATCGTTTGATTTTCATCATACAATTAAAAATGTGGGTAAAATAAAGGACACGAATGCAAATTAAATTAATTTTGAACGGAATGTAAGTTGAATATTTAATAAAATCAGTATATTTATTTAATAGCGAAGTAACTAAGTTATGATCTCAATTACTGATGGTTACGTATGTTTGTTTACGTACCATAGCGCGCAAATTTTAAGCAATTACACAAATACTAAATTTAACGGCTTAATTTTTTAATATTTGTTAGTGATGTTTAATTATTTAATTAGTTAATAATTTGCTTTCTTAAATAAAATGTGCATCGGACGGTAATGGTGGAATCGTTGAACGTAAATTATCATAATGATATTAATATTTGATACACAAACACGACGTTAACTCGTCAAGATTTTAACTACGAATGCAAATCTTGATAAAATTGTTACTTATAAACACGGTATTTTCGCTAGCAATCAGTGTTGGATATTTGCTAACAAAACTTAATAAAAAGCCGTCCAATGTATCACGAGTTTCATAAAAAGTGTCAATTACATCTTCGCTAATAGCTCCCTCACACCGCAGTTCGCTAGTTAAATTTTAGCGAGTCAAAAAAGAACAATGGTGTCAGTTATCTTAAAGTACCCCTAGTTGTTATCACAAAGGTATTGATTAATTGCTTTATTACTTTGATTGTTGACACGTTATTTATAACCATCAATTATGCGGCATGTTCTTCTAACTAGTTGCCAGCGCAAGTTGGCAGTATGTCACGCGAAAAAAAGTAAAATTGTACGAATTATTCCATGAAAAAAAACATAATGAAATAATTTTCCAGGTTAACCTTTGCCCGAAAATGTAACCGGTTAACTGGTCGTTTTGGTAGGTTAACCGGTTAACCTCTTGCATTCCTAATTCAAATGCATTATTTTTCTCTTTCCGGAATATTGTTTTAGTTTGTTGATGCTGCATTAAAAATATAAGTGTTTATGAAGTGAAAACACTAAAAATAAACAACGGTTGCGATAGACACATTTAAACTGTAAGATGCCCATAATATCACTTTCATATTTAATTCATAACACATATCACACAACAATAAATGTTCCCTTAAATTTCCAAATGAGAATAATAGTTTGTAATCCGAAACATGCTTCCGATTTTTAATGTTTACACGACGTTAACAAATGCTTCCAATATACAGTCATCGTAATATATTTCGGTTAAAAGTTTCTTTGGTACTTTTAAACACAATTTTTTCGTGAATAATTTGATATTTCCTCAAAATTAATTTCAGTTGAAACACGCCGTATCTTTATCATTATCGTATTTTAGTAGAGTAATTATTGAAACAGTTAATGTACTGTATACTGATTAAAGAGAACATCTGGACGGAACTGGATTAAGTGTTTGGCGTTATGAAAACAAGCAAAGCTTGTATATACTGACCTATTGTGTAGACTGCTGTCTGTGGTGTTTTGACAAAAGGGATTAACATGTGTGAATGTCACTCTGCCGATTTGGTCCATAATTGACCACTCGCCAGCTGTCAATCAAACTCACGAAATAATCAATAAGATTTCGTTTATTACGATCACATGGTACGACAAACAAAGACTCTGGGAGTAATGGATAAAGCGTTTTATGAAAACACAACTTAGTGGGCGGAGCGATCTCTTATTTGGCAACTGGTCAATGATAATTACATGTAATACATTGTTTTGAATGCCATTATTTTATAAACACATGTACTTGTAAAGAATGTAATTTTATTTGAAAATCAGGAAGTCAAACAAAGTTAAATTGATCGTTATATCGTTAAACACGGAGCTTCCTCCGCGTTGCCCAACGCTGAGGGCCGCCTCCTTGGCTTATCAATTTGCGGATTGTTAACCTCATGCAAACTCAGCATATCCCGGGACGTTCTTAATCTCCCTCCGTGGGCGTGTCTGCGGAGTAGCGAGGAACATGGGGAAAAACGCGTGGACTGTACTGTTCTTTGACAAAACAACTCTTACCTTACATACTACAATAGACTTCACCCAAACCATCCTCCATGCCCCCCACCAAAATCCCCCCCCCCCCCCCCCCCTGCCCTCCTAAAAAAAAGTAAATTTTATTTTTCATTTATTTTTTATTTTTGAAAGATCATCTTATAAATGAACACACCCTCACACTATTCCCCCCCCCCCCCCTAAAACAAGGTTAAAAAACAAAAATATTTATTTTTATTATTTTATTTTTGAAAGACCATCCAACTATCCCACCCAAGAATCCCCCCCCCCCCCCAAATTTTGTTTTTATATATTTTTTGCATTTTTAATTCTTATTTTTGGAAGATAATGTAATAAATTACCACACATCCACACTACCGGGTATACACCCCTCTCCACCCCACCACTCCATCTTATTTGATTGAAGTATTGAGATAGGTCCCTTCACCTTTTAAAGGAAAAATAGATGAGCGGTCTGCACCCGCAAGGCAGTGCTCTTGTTATATAATTTTAATTCTATTTCTTTAGGTTTCTCAACAAAAAAATTGAATACTCAAACAAATAATCACAATTTGAGAAAGCCTTTTGTGGGGAAATTTTAATTTTTAATGTTGTTTAATTATGAAAAAAATATTTAAATACTTCTCCTGTGCAATTATAATTTAAGTCCAAATTATATTGTGTGATATGTATATGGATTTTCTAAGCATCCACAGATTGGTGCCATTATATTGGTTTTTTAGCTGATCTCTGGGAAAATGGACTAAATGCATTTCCCAGATAAGCCTGCACAGGCCACTCAGGTTAATCAGGGACGACACTTTCATCTTTTTTGTTTAAAGGCAGTTTCTTCTAAACGAAAATCCTGTTTGGGCGGAAAGTGTCATCCCTGATTAGCAGGTATGTATTGCACAGGCTAATCTGTGATGACACTGCGCTTTTGCATTTAGACCCGTTTTCGCAGAACTTTTGATCTTTACATTCAGTAAACATAAGAATTGTTCAACCATTTCAGTGTTATGTGTTATGGAATGTTTCTTTTTATTTCAGTTACGACTTGCTGCCGAGATAATATTTCCCCTGGCACTGTTCCTAATTCTTGTGATAGTGAGGACGACCAAGCCGGACCTTAAAGTGAAGCATGCAGAATGTAAGATTATTAGCATCAATTCTCTCTCTGGGAAAACAGGACACTATACACTTTTAATGTTTTGTGTGTGTGTGTTAAGGGAATTTAGGCTAAAAGTATCATCCCTGATTAGCCTGTGGTATGAAAATTTTAGGCACATGCAAAAACAAATGTTAAGCCCAGAGTGAGGCCCATTTATTATTTCAATGGCATCTACTGTTGCTGGTGGCACATAGAGATTGTTCCGTTCGTCTTTTTGTCCGTCCATGGTTACAAGGTTTACCCAAAATGACAGGTTTCATTTAAATTAAATTATGCTTTGTACAAAATTGTGATACTTGCAAAGAAGTTTTCTTTCAAAGGGGCCTTGTCACAGATTTTGGCATGTTTTGAAGTTTGTCATTAAATGCTTGACATTGGTTAATGTAAACAAAGGATCTAAAACGCTCCAGTAAAAAATCAAGATTAGAATTTAAAAAATAAAAAAAGTAACCCTCAGCAGGGCTCCAACCACTGACTGCTGGAGTCATGGGGTAAAAAGTCTACCACTTAGACCACTCTGCCATCTGTCCTCACACAATGAAGGATGTATTTTATACTTTATATAAGCAATCCTCATAGTTTCACAAAATATAACGACAACAGCAGAACTCTCCACATTATTAAATTGTTTCGTGTTGCAACGCTTTATAATTTTCAGATGTTTAAATCGTCAAAAGATGCATATAATGGCCATTTTAGAGCATGATAAATGTTCAGTATTACTGTTTCCTCACAAATAACTATAACGAAAGTTTGCACATCTGAAACAAATTTGTTCAATTTTGTCAATTTACTTAAATGTGAAAAGGCCCCTTTAACACTATCAATACACCCTCACCGCCATTACCTTATTTTGACCTAACATTGACCTTTTTGCCTTGGACTAATTCAGCAGGTACAAATTCTTAGTTAAACAAAAATAATGCATTTTGTCTTACATCAATTTTATTATCTAAAAATCTTTGATACATGAAGTGATGTTATGCATGAACACTCTAAACAAAGCCACATTATCTGACCTCATTTTTACTGAGGCATTGACTTTATTTTGGACTTAATCATACATGGTCAAATTTCTTTGTTAACCCAAATGACTGTCCTTTTAACATCAAAACTAGTTACAAAAATACTTTGATACTTCCATCAAACACTCAGCCGACTCGAATCATCTGACCTAATTTTGACCTTGAAAATTGACCTTTTCTTTGGAATACAAGGTCAAACTTCTTGGTTAAACCAAATGACTGTTTTCAATACTACTGATATGCGCTGCCTATCAGGACAATGACAATGAACTTTTAAACCAAACACTAACTTTTAACATGATCTTTTAACTGTTACCTTTTAATCTGTTGTGCAGCTGTATAATTCCTTTTTATTCACCTGAGCATCTACACAGGGCATATGACAGCCAAAACATATAATATATGCATTACGGCCTGTATTATTCACGACCATTTTACACATAAACAATATTCTGGTTGTACGCCTGTGGATTATTTTTATTTCGTTTCCGAATAACTTGTCCGAATTTGAGTGCTGTCACCTGCCTCGTGATTTTCACTGTTGTTGTATTTGTAATTTAATCTCATCTTTAGTACTATGTAAAACATTATTATGTATATTACATTACTGCTGAGTAATAATGACCACAGTAACATGTTAACAGTTATTTTACGATAAAACTTAACTTGTCCATGAGACGCCGGTTCATTGTCAGCCATTTGTCGCAGTGCTTTATGGTCGGATGAGTCATCTCTTTTAAAATAGCTTTCTTCACGATGTCTTATTTTAGATCAACAGTAATGTTTACATGTTCTAGTATTTGACCCTTTTGTATTCGTCGTTCAAAGAGACATATCGACTCTGATTATTTTCAATTCTTGAAGCCATTTTCTCAAGTGCTAGACGTTGCTTAGTGAGCGTTCTAATTCCGACCAGTTGGTCGCCCCGATTCGGCCATTTTTGAGGCGCCCATGGCCAACTGGCCCGCTCAATGACCAGTTATGGCCTTAAATAACCTTGTTTGGCCACATTTGCCCATACGCTAGTATAAAAGGACGACCAATTTTTGGTCATCAGCTCAGTTCCATCACGAAAACTTAGAGGCAGGTCCTTTTATAAAATTAACAGCAAAAGCTTTATATTCACTTATATTTATTTGAAAGAGCTCATTTAACATCATACATAAAGTACTTACCTGTGGCATTTCATTACGACATTTGGAAGCATTTATTGTCATTTGATGTACTTAAAATTGGTGCCATTATCGATTGTGAAAGACTCATAAATTAAATAAGTAAACTTGTAACACTTCAAATAATTAACTGTAGGAAATCTAATGCTCAGATGAAAATATACCAACTGCCTTTATAAGAATATATAAACAGGTACTAATGTAATGATTTTTGAGTTGCATACAGAATTGATTATTTTGTTCAACGTGCGACAATAAAAGTTAATAGCTTTTCGAACAGTGTTGTTTGCATTTCTCATATGTTTAAAAGTGCAGCATGGACGGCTGAAAAGTCAGTGTATTACTCGTACGTACACAAGCGTTCACAGGTGGAACGTAACACTACTTTCTGAAAAGCTTTGATACATTCATTAAACACTCGTCACACTCACATAGCCTGACTTTATTTTGACCTTGACCTAATTGGACTAAGTTTGATTAAAATGTGCCAATTAATCTATACTAACAAAGCTTCCACTGGGGCATTAGCATCTAGTATATAGTTATACATAGTTAAGTTGCCACTTGCCTGTATGTTTTTTGCAGCATTATGCTTCTTAGTACTAAATTCCCCAGTGGTAGCCCATACAAATATGCCCATGAAGGGCCTGGGCTAAAATCCTTTTTAAAGCACATTTTGTATTACCTTTTTTAATATCATTATTTTGTAAGATCATTAAAAATATTTTATTTGCTTGTCAAAATATTTTATGGCATTTTTCAAACATTCAAAAGTGGGTCTTTTTAATGAGATTATTATTACTTTACCTGATAAGCCTGCAGTGCATTCAACAATTTCTTGAACACATATGCCATAACACTCTTGCAGGCCACTTTGATGGGAAGGCTATGCCTTCTGCCGGCATACTTCCATTCCTGCAATCATTGGTCTGTACATTCGACAACGAGTGTCAAAATTCATCCACCCCCAATGAGCGTCCAAACATTGCGAACCCTTTCCAGAACACAGAGTAAGTCTTATAAGTTGTTTCTTAGATGGAAATGTTAATGTACCTTCATCAAGAGTTAAGTTATCAATTTGACCTGTTAAATATTTTACATTATTTTTCAGTGTATGCCTATACAGCTGGACTTAAAGTTTTTGAGACAAATCTCTTTTGAATTCTTACTTCTGCATAAATATGGATTCCAGTCTGTCTGATATTTATCAGACAAATCTGTGTTTATTTCTCTCATCTACATTACTACATATTCCAGTGTGAAATTTTTGTATCATACAAATCTTTGTGAATTTCTCAAAGTCCAATAATTGCCATGAAGTAATGGGTATGGTGTCCGCCTAGCAACCAGGAGTTCTCTGGTTCATTCCCCACTGCAGGAGTATTCTTAAGATCTCCCAAAAAGACAAAAAATCCTTGCTCTACCCAGGAAATGCATTAACCCTTTGCATGCTGGGAAATTTGTCGTCTGCTAAAATGTTGTCTGCTAAATTTCTAAAATTAGCATTTTCTTTCCACTATAGTAGTGGGGGACATATTGTTTTTGCCCTGTCTGTTGGTTGGTTGGTCTGTTGGTTGGTTTGTTGGTCTGTTGGTTGGTTTGCACCAACTTTAACATTTTGCAATAACTTTTGCTATATTGAAGATAGCAACTTCATATTTGGCATGCATGTGTATCTCATGAAGCTGCACATTTTGAGTGGTGCAAGGTCAAGGTCATCCTTCAAGGTCAGAGGTCAAATATATGTGGCCAAAATCGCTCATTTTATGAATACTTTTGCAATATTGAAGATAGCAACTTGATATTTGGCATGCATGTGTATCTCATAGAGCTGCATATTTTGAGTGGTGAAAGGTCAAGGTCATCCTTCAAGGTCAGAGGTCAAATATATGTGGCCAAAATCGCTTATTTTTATAAATATTTTAGCAATATTGAAGATAGCAACTTGATATTTGGCATGCATGTGTATCTCATGGAGCTGCAGATTTTGAGTGGTGAAAGGTCAAGGTCATCCTTCAAGGTAAGAGGTCAAATATATGTGGCCCAAATCGCTTATTTTATGAATACTTTTGCAATTTTGAAGATAGCAACTTGATATTTGGCATGCATGTGTATCTCATGGAGCTGCACATTTTTAGTGGTGAAAGGTCAAGGTCAAGGTCATCCTTCAAGGTCAAATATATGGGTCAAAATTGCTCATGTAATGTCACTTCGGCAATATTGAAGCTAGCAATTTTATATTTGAAATGCTATGTATCTCAAGGAGCTGCACATTTTGAGTGGTGAAGGGTCAAGGTCAAGGTCATCCTTCAATGTCAAACGTCATATAGGGGGACATTGTGTTTCACAAACACATTTTGTTTTCAAAGAATACTATCAGAATAGCAAACAGTTTGGATCTTGATGAGACACCACGTTCTGTGGCGTCTCATCTGGATCCAAACTGTTTGCAAAGGCCTTTAAAATTCGGTTCCACGCTGAAAGGGTTAAACATACTGATTTCAGTCTGGCAAAGGTTTAATCATACAAATCTTTTTGAATTTCTCACATCTCCATGACCACTGATTTCAGTCTGACAGAGGCACTGAATGCCCTGGAGGCCATCTTGGAGAACAACGTGGACACACTGCTCATTGACGACCTCGTGAAAGAGTTCACGCTATATGGGGAACTTGTGCGAATTGTGCAGAGTGGACAGGCTAACGGTAGATACAACAATTCAGTTTTGAAAAATACATTTGAGTCTCCCGCTTGGAAAATGGGTTTAATTCATGTATGTAAATTGTTTTCCCAGATTAGCCTGTGCAATCTTTATGTGATCTCAATTTTGAAGATTGTCAACTCACAAATAATTAAAGCAGATTGTCAGTCATAATTTTGAATCACATTTATTTCAGTAGATAATTATTTGGTATGTGAATGTGTGTGGAAAGAATGCTTTACAATCCCAGGAAAGGTGATGTGTTTTGATAGTTATACGAACATATTTTATTTTATTTGCAAGGTTCGCTGACTGTTGGGAAATACCTGATTGACGTTCAGAATCTAACGCAGTCTCTTGAGAGTCAGGGTCTATCAACCAACACAACCAACTGGTTGATAGCTGCTGTCAGCAACCGCACGGTACATTGATGGTTTTATTTTCATAAAGCACCATTTGGAATAGTTTGTCATACACAGGTATTTTTAACATTAAAACGTTAAAGCAATTAATTAATATATTCTTACTATTAAGTATTTTGCAATATTGGTTAACAGAGATGATTGGTTTCAGATAGAAATATTTTATCAGAGCTTGTATTCACAAGCATATTCTTAGACTTAACAATACAGAATAGTCTTAGACTGAATAAAAAATACCTAATTGTTTGAATATATACAGGCTGAAAATGATGCTTATATCATTAACATATTGTCCTTAACAAAGAATTATACATTTAAAGGTGTTAAATGCAATGCTACATTTTTCTTTCAAGTACTTGAAGTAGATAGCATTCTTAAGAATAATCTTTATTCTAAGATTTTGAATTTGGGCCATTAAATTATCTTCTAAAGATTACCCACTGGAGTCTGCCTCCAGTATGGTTCCACACGTTCAGGTTTATTTTCATGTTTTTTTACTGTTTCTTTAGAAACAAGCTTAACTTACTGTGATAGAAATAAGAAGTATTAAATGACTGTTGTTTTATACAACTTGTAAGAAATAAAGGTCATAAAAAATTCAGCAATACGCAAACCATACCATTTAGAGCAGAAAACTCTGGGTGTGAAAGCTAAAGCCAAAAGAAATGTTTAAAAGGAAAGAAAGTTAGAATAGCTTCTTTTGAAATGGTACACATTTAATGGTAGATTGGTAAAGGTTGATTAAGTATATAATTCTTCTAATAATTTGGAATAGAAAATTTAACCATAATGCACAAAAATGTTTCATATCTTTTGCTTTGCACTTTTTGTGTATTATTAATATACTTAAAAAATAAAATCCGATTTTAAAATATATTTATATTATTCATTTCAGATTTTAGACCAGGGGTTGAACACAATAGACATCCTTCTTATTGTGGACTCATTTCTTGAAAACGTACCGGGTTCCATTGTATCAGGCAGCACTTTTGATCAAACTCTGAATGCCGCCATTGACAACGTGCGGACGAACATTTGCGACGAGGATCGACTGGATGAAATCCTTCACTTCCCCAACAAGACTGTGTCAGACTGGGTCCACGATGAGTTGTGTAATCTGACTGTGACGCAGTTCCAAAACGTCTTTGAAACATTTCTAGAAGATTTCAATACTACTGGATTTCTTGAATCTGTAAGTAGTGTAGTACTGTAAAAATGAATACTGGCTATGCATATTGTAAAATCATTATTATTATTTGTAAGACATACATTTTTGTTGATTTCGTGCATTGACCAAATACATTGGAAAATGACCGAAGCAAATTCCACTTTTTTTCCCAAAATAAAAAATCAACAAATTTACGTGTCCGTGAAAAATTCATTTTTTTCATTTTATTCCAACAAATATAAATACAGAATTTGGATGTTTTCATAGCTTATAATAGGTCCTTAAGTTTGTTTGCACAGGAGCCTGTCTTTGACGATATCTCAATTGTAAAAAGCCTTTTTAAACAAGTAACAGTTTCCCATGTATGAAAAATAATAAATTACTTGCTAACTAGGCTATAGATTTAATTTAATCTATGCCAATTAGAATATATCTGTTGGTTACAAGATAGAAATCGTCTTTTTTGCGCTTTAAAACTTAAAAATAATCGCGTTTGTCAAAATGGACGTATTCGTATAGAAATCCTTCTTTTGGTTTTAAAAGCCGTACCGTTTGAAAAATAATAAATAACTTGCTAATAAGGCTATAGATTTAATGACAATTTTGCACACTTTCAAATTGAATCTATATGTATTGATTAACATGTATTTTATTTCAAGGTCAGAGGCAAAGTGTGTGGCTTTAAACAAACCAGTATTATCAATTTATGTATTTTCTAGTGATAGGTAATAATCTTAGTATAAAAACCCAGCCTATTATAAAATGTGATATATTATATAAAAATTGATGAGAAATGAACATTGTTTGGCATGAATCTCGATACATTTAGATGAATTGTACAATAGTAATTGTACTTTGAACTTTCATTTGATTTCAGGGGAGGATGAACTGTATTCTTTATCATGACATTAAGTTGAAGAAAAAGGAAAAATCCATTCAATCAAAATGTTATAAATCAAAAGCATGAAGATATACAGGATCATGAATTGTTGTGCTACGATCACTGTTCATTTCTATTACATCGATCAATTGAAAACTATCATAGAAAAATTATGGAATTTCGTTTCAAAAGTTCTGTATGAGCATTTGTCTGTTCTTTTCAGTTGAGTGACTTTGTTCAACAGAACACAGGTCGGGATATACGGCAGGAGCTAATTGGGGAGGTCCTTGAACTGTATCTTGCGGTAGGTATTTGCCACCTTTGTTTTCTTAACCCTTTACCACTTAGATACATATTTTGACGTGTTTGTAGTCCCTTAGAAAGTTACATTTAATGAAATACCTTTCTTACTAGATTCAAGTTTCAAAGGCTTCATTTCCGACCCTTACATACTGATGAGCAGCAAACAGCATAAAACCTAGACAGACTGTGAGTTACTCACAGGCTGTTCTGGTTTTATGCTGTTTGCACATAGCCATTTTTTACTTTGCCTCTGAGTGGGAAAGGGTTAAATCATTCCTGCTCAGAAGCAAAGTGAAAATGGCTAAATGAAACCAGCATAAAGTCAAGAACCCGCAGGCTCTTCAGGTTTATGCTGTTTGCTCAACATCAGAGTCTTAGATTTTGAAATAAAGCCTGTAAAACTTGAATCTAGTAAGAAAGGTCATACATTTAATTTGATTGTCTAAGGGATTAGAAACTTTTTAAAATGTGTATCTGAGAAATCAAGAGTTAACAATGTGATTTGATTGGGGGTATGCTCAGTCATTTTAGAAACATACCTATTTGAAATAGACATAAAAATATGTATACTGTCATCACTTTTTCCGTGTGGGCCAATACAAATTTATATAGCCAATGAGTGAATATGTTACTGTATATTAACTTATAAACAAAAAGGGGGCCTTACATTTTCTAGGGGCTGGGGGGTGGGCATTTATTACATGTCAAAAAAGGCATTATTTTATTTATGTATCACCATTAAACAATTATAATAATTTGATTGTGTAGCTCATTATTCAATTATTCACCATAGGCATGTATTTGCATTGCCTGTTTAAGCAAACCAAAATTATTATGCCCCCTTCGAAGAAGGAGTATATTGTTTTGCTGGATGTTTGTCTGTCTGTCTCGCAGTTGGTCTTTCTGGCGGAAGACCAGTTTGTTTCCAATCAATTACATGTGAATGGATTGACCGATTGCCTTTATACTTCCCATGTGCATCGGCCTTGGACTGTAGATGACATCTATTGAAATTGGGGTCACTAGATCAAAGATCAAGTCATTGTCACAATGAGTGGGAAAATTGTTTCCGATCAGTGACTCGTCAACACATTTTTGACCGATTGAATTGACACTACACATGTGCATTGCCTTGGACAGTATATGACCACTATTGAATTGGGGTCACTAGGTCAAAGGTCAAGTCACTGTGAAAATCGTTTCTAATCAATAACTCGTCAAGGATTTTACTGATTGACTTGATACTTCTCATGTGTATTGGCCTTGGAAAGTAGATGACCCCTATTGAAATTGGGGTGACTGGTTCAAAGGTCAAGGTCACTGTGACACAAAATATCCTGTGTCAAGGCCTGTTAGGGGTGGGGGGCATAAGTCTCCGACCACGGAGCTCTTGTTAATTTGTCTTGGAATTTGTGTTTCTTGTTTAAAAGGGTTTTTATTTCTGAATATACGATTTTGATGAATGACTGAGTAAGCCCTGATGAACACCATGCTTAACAATATTGTTTAGTGTTGCATTCATTGTTGGGCAGAATTATTTTAAGTCATGCTTCATGATGACTAAATTACATAATTAAATTTTCAGTTGAGGGGAAACACTTCTTGGCAGCAACCATTCTATGCCTTGTACAATGTGGCCATGGATATTCGCAACCAGACGGCCAATATGGCCCTGAACACCACGATGAGCTCTGCCTACGAACTTCTCGGGACATTTGTGTGTGGGAGAAACGGGTCACTATTCAGCGTGAATGCAAACGAGGCAAACAAGATGGATGTAAACAACAAAGTCCCTGTTAATCAAGACCTTACTCAAAGTAAACACTTTTGTTGATGGGATTTACGTTTGTAATTTTGAATATTTTTTGGTTATATTCTGTAAAAAAAAAAAGATGCTATTGCGTCAAGAACATTTGCACAATATAATAGGGATGAACTTGCAATATGATTCAGATTTTCCATTATGTATTTTGCTGCTGTTTGACTTCATTTTGAACAAACACTAAACATTGGTTTCACTGGCCTAAATAAAGTTATCGCCACTTTTTCACGACGTCGGTTAATCTGCCCTTATAATTTATTATGATCATTTATAAAACCTTGCAACTAAATTAATGCCATTGACTATATTATTACTTGTATTACTATGAATTTCAAGAAGTAACTTCATTAGCCTTAATACCCTTTATTTTTATATAAATAACTTTGTTCCATATAATAAAAAACACAGGTGACCAAAATAATCAAATAACGTTAGCATAACTGTTACACTAGACTGCATAAATATTTCAGATGTATTAATTTATACATAGAACCAAAAAACTGAAGAAATGGATTGTTAGAGATATATATTTTATAAAACTTTATTTCAACCCATTAACCAAAGTAAGAATTGTTGACAGTTTCATATGGTCGCCAACATATATGACAATATGAAAATAACATTTACATGCAGAGCACTAAATCCTCCTTCCAAACAAGATCTGTATTTGTTGAAATAACACAGTTCTTTTCTTATTCATGTTAAATTTCATCATGATTGAGGACAGATGGTGTTTGAAAGTTCAGAAATTAAATCCAAAAAAAGTATTTTGTTTTACCATGCTGTAGATTAAACACATTTTAAAATCAAATTAAATCACATTTCTGCATTAAAAATATATTTGAGTTTTAAATTTTCGTAGTTATTTTGAATTAAAAATTACTTTTGTTGCAAAAAGTTAATTCCCAAAGAATTCAGAAGATTTAAAATAAATAATGCTGATTTTGTTTTCATGATTAAAAGATTAGTGCAGACTACACTTTTAGTGTCAGGAATGAAATTCGCCACTTTGAAAATGTTGTCGCCACTTTTGAAAATCTGTCTCACTTTGGGACAGTGGCGATCGGCAGCAAAACCCCTGACTAAAAATTATTCTCTTTACCATGACAAGCAGACACCAGCATTTAAGCAAATTTTTTCTAACGATGTTTCACAACATTGCCTATTGCAGATAAAAACTTTATTAGCCACATGCAGGAATAGATAATATAAATGATGGGACTGAATACCCTGAAATTTATATAATAATGCAACTGAATATCTTGAAATTAACATAATGATGATACTTAATAGCCTGAAATTAATATAATGATTAAACTGGATATCTTAAAATAAATATATAATGATGAGCTTGAATGTAGTGAAATTAATAAAAACTTAATGGGACTGAATAATATGCTGAAATAAATATAATGACAAACTGAATATCCTGAAATTAATATAAGAATGGTACTGACTATCCTGTAATTAATATAATGATGGACTGATTATCCTAAAATTATAATACAAATGTTTATAATATCATAGAATTAATATAATAAAATGATGGAAGAAATTATCTTGAAATTCATATATGATGGCACTATATATCTGGAAATTCATATTATTATGGGACTAAATGTAAAGAAATATTCAAATATTTGTTATCTGGCAAATATTATAATATTCGCTATTCAGTCCCATTAATATAGAATACCAATGACATGAATACCAATCATTCTAATTCAGGTGTTTCAAAGGTATTTGTGCATGTTTTTTAGCCACCACAGCACCAACAACAGCGACAACATCACCAGCCTTCTTGCCAGCAAACAAAAACGGCAGCGATCTGGAGTATCTGAAGGACAGGGCCTGTGTACGGGAAACATGTATGTGGAAAACTTCTTAAATGCAATTGGAATGTAACATGTAGAGCATCGTTTTTGGAAAACTGGGCTAAATGCATGTGCGTAAAGTGTGGTCCCAGATAAGCCCATGAAGTCAACACAACACAGGGAATACACTTTCCAGCTGGACTGGATTTTTGTTTTGAACAGACTTACTTCAAACAAACAAAATTGTAAAAGTAGAAAGTGTCGTCCCTGGTAAGCCTGTGGGTATTGCACAGGGTAACCTGGGACAACAAGTTTCGTCGTTACACACACTTGCATTAAGCCTTGTTTACCCAGAGCCAAGCTTATGTATGTAAATGATTCCTTATTCATTTCCGGTACTAAAATCAACAGCTGCTTTATCTACTTTTTATTCCTTGGGATCTAATGATCGGGGGTATATTGTTTTTGGCTTGTCTGTCTGTTATTGTATGTGTGTGTCCTTCTGTCCAAAAACTTTAACCTTGGTCATAACTTTTGCAATATTGAACATAGCAACTTGATATTTGGCATGCATGTGTATCTCATGGAGCTGCACATTTTAACTGGTGAAAGGTCAAGGTCAAAATCATTCTTCAAGGTCAAAGGGCGAATATATGGCTTCAAAGCGCAGTAGCGGGCATTGTGTTTCACAAACTCAGCTCTTGTTAAGGAATGATTAATGTGGAAGATATATTTGCATTCTCACCAGTTGAAAAGATTTAACAAAAGAACTAGTCATTTCATAAAATCTGTCATCATATTGAATACTGGCTGTGCAGAAAAAAAAAGCAAAAATACCTCTCTCAGAGGCTCTGCTTTTCAAAAAGTGCGTTTAAAAAATCCCCTTTCATTTAACTCATCAGGGTGAGTAAACTGCAACCAAAGTGGATATACTAATAATTGCACAGAGCGAGTAACATATATAATTTTGTTCTCCTTTTAGCTCCAAGATGCAAAGCGCTGTTCAGCTCACTGGAGAACAGTGGTACTCAGACTCGGTTTCTATGGCGACAGATCAAGCCATTTATTCGGGGCTGCATTCTCTACTACCCGCAGAACCCTGTTACAGACGACATCATCAATAATGTAGGTGCTATGACATCATCAATAATGTAGGTGCTATGGCATCATTTATAATGTAGCTTCTATGACATCATCAATAATGTAGATGCTATTACATCATCAATAATGTAGGTGCTACAACATCATCAATAATGTAGGTGCTATGACATCAATAATGTAGGTGCTATGACATAATCACTAATGAAGGTTGTTTGACATCATCAAATTACAATAATGTAGGTTCTATGACATCATCAATAATGTAGATGCCATGACATCATCACTTATGTAGGTTCTATGACATCATCAATAATGTAGTTGCTTCTGAAGGGGTCTTCAGGCCCCAAAAAATCAACAAATTTGCCTGTAAATTTAACAGAGTTAATTTAAGATGGCTCGTGGAAAACATATAAGATTATCAATATTGGTGCTGAAGAATTCTGCAGGCCCCCAAATAAGCAAGAAATTAGTCACCCTCTGAGAAATCAGCCTTAATTCATGTGCGTAAAGTGTGGTGCCAGATTAGCCTTTGCAGTCTGCACAGGCTAATCAGGGACAACACTTTCCACCTCAACTAGATTTTACCATAAGAATAGAATTCATTTAAACTTAAAATACCATAAAAGCAGAAAGTGTCGTCCCAGATTAGCCTGTGCGATCTGCACAAGCTAATCTGGGACTGCGCTGCTAAAATTCTGTCTTTCTTGTACCCAACCCTAAAGTTTGTAGCCACAACTTTTTACCCTGAATTTTCTATAAGTTAGATGTAGATAAACTGTTGGGTCTGAAAGTTTTCATGTTGACATAATAAACCATTTTTCCATTCAATGAGCCCGTTTTGATTTTAGACACAGCAGTTTTTCCGTGACCTTGAAAGTCTTCGAGACCTGGCAGACGCATGGGGGAACTACAGTCCCAGCGTTTACAAGTTCCTCAACAGCAGTGATTTCATGACTGGACTCAGGGTATTCATACTGTTGTCAAATATATTATCATAATCAGAAATGATTATCATAAACCTTAGCAATTTCTATTCATGGTTACACATACAAATTAATTACAATTAAGCAATGTTGTGTGAAAATCAGTTTTATGCCATAAGTGGTCAGTGTACTGTACCTCTAGAGCAGCCTGCTATTTGCCATGAAACCTTGCATGACTATAGTTAACAGCCTAGCTCCTGATAACTGCGCAAATGAGCAGGTTGGCCTTAACCCTTTACCACTCAGATACGTATTTTTACACATTTGTAGTCCCTTAGAAAGTTATATTTATGCCCCCCTTCGAAGAAGAGGGGGTATATTGCTTTGCTCATGTCGGTCGGTCTGTCGGTCCGTCCACCAGGTGGTTGTCAGACGATAACTCAAGAACGCTTGGGCCTAGGATCATGAAACTTCATTGGTACATTGATTATGACTCGCAGATGACCCCTATTGATTTTGAGGTCACTAGGTCATAGGTCAAGGTCACGGTGACCTGAAATAGTAAAATGGTTTTTGAATGATAACTCAAGAATGCATATGCCTAGGATCATGAAACTTCATGGGTAGATTGATCATGACTTGCAGATGACCCCTATTGATTTTGAGGTCACTAGGTCAAAGGTCAAGGTCACGGTGACCCGAAATAGTAAAATGGTTTCCGGTTGATAACTCAAGAACGCATACACCTAGGATCATGAAACTTCATGGGTAGATTGATCATGACTCGCAGATGACCCCTATTGATTTTGAGGTCACTAGGTCAAAGGTCAAGGTCACAGTGACCCGATATCATTGTGTCACACCGGTCTTACTGACCTGTGTGAATGCGCGCTAAGCATTGTGGGAAACGGACTTTTTTCCATCATGGCGTTGGTAAACATAATAAACACGGAAGTGAAAAATGGTAATTAATTATTATCAAAAACAGGCCCCATCAAACCGGGCCAGCTGTAATATATACATGGATGCAGTTTATGCTTCAAAAGGAGCCACTTTTCATGTCAGTCTATTGTTTGTAAGAATCACTAAACACGTAACTTAGACTAACTAAACACGTTGCAAGACTGTATCTTCGAAATAGTAAATAAATCAAAATCATTAATAAATATTTATAATTAAATACCTGCTGAAATTTGAGAACGTAAACGATTTAAAATAAACGCTGTGAACATTACAAGGAATCTTACATGTAGGCCTCATGTGTGAGAGGATTAATCAGGGATAAAATAAATGGAGTTCAAAGGATCTAACATTTTGAGGAGGACGTCATAGTATCTTGGACATTTGGCACTTTCATATATTTATTTAGTAGATACTGAAAATGCTGAATGTGCTAATTGCAACATCAAAGACGAGCAGGTGAGATTTTTACAGCTTTATTTTTCTTGACATAATGTTGTATGTTTTCCATTTAATTGATATGGCGCTCTAGTCTTATTTATAAGACGCGCAAAGAATTTAGAGATACTTTTTATATGGGCTAAATTCTTTGCTCCAAATATTACCCATATAAAAAGTAGCTTAATATTTAAGAACGTCAAAAATTTGGACTAATGGCGCTCAATTTTAGCTCGGCTGTTTTCGGGGAAAACCCTAGGTATTGTCATAGCTCGTCGTCAGATGTTGGCGTCGAGCTAAAATCTTTACGTCGGCTCTAAAATCAAAGTGCTTCCACCTATAACATTGAAACCTCACATGTATATGCACCGTGATGATTTCTACACACCACACCCATTTTGGGGTCACTCGGTCAAAGGTCAAGGTCACTAACCTCTAAAAATTCTTTTAATAAATTTCATTTATTCAAAACTGCACCGCAGCCTAGCTTGGCACCCATAATGTGGTGCTCTTGTTTATATATCATTTTAAAAATGTATTAATAACCAGAATAGTTCATGCATGTATAAATAAAAAGATACAGCCATGAACAGTGTGTTTTAATTTTTAATAAATATGCTTTGAATGCGTATATGCAAAACAATGAAGTCCATATATTGTTAACTGATTTTTAAAATGTTGAATGTCACACATTACGTACCAGTCCGTTTATGTACCGACACTTTATGTACCACTATCTGACACTTTATGTACCATAGTTATAATATAAAGAGATAACTAATTTAATATGAATGTGTGTTATTGATGAAATGTATTTTGTGTGATAGTATTTATGAATTTAGACTTATAGATCTATATTGGCCATAGATTTTATATTTTGTCAGATTGTCTAAGTGTCACTGAGTGTCTTAGTTTAATTTATTAGCCCAAGTACATGTAGTACTTAATAAATGATTTATTAGTCTAATCTGAAATTGAAGTAAATTATAAAAATTCATTTGTCTCTTATCTTATCCTGACTAAGGATTATAAAGTCTAAAATGTTTGTATTATATTGTATAATTGAAATGTGATACTTTGAAGAGAAGAGAGAATGATCTTAATGTTCAAACTGTAAAAAAAATCAAATTATTTCCTTCTTTAGACTTTAAGCATGTTTAGAGAATGACCTTAATTCATTAGGACTGCTATGAATGAATGGAAATAACACCTATATTTTATGTAGGTGGTACGTAAAGTTTCAAAGTGCCGGTAGTACATAAAAGGTCTGGTACATGTACATAAGGTGTTACACCCTAAAATGTTCATGGTATCAGTGTTTCAATAATGTAGTGTTTCTTATTATGTATTGCTTAGGTTGTTTTGTTTCAAACTTCAAATTTGCATTTATTTTAAAGCATTTTCATTCATTTTGTGTATTCCATGTTTTGTGTAATAAGGTGAATTATGTTGTACATGGCATCAAATATTAATTCATGGTCGCTATGGTGTAGAGAATGATGTCCGCTGGACGAGGGTTCGATCAATACTCTGGGAGTTCTCATTATCGTCTCCATGGACAACAAGTTCTGGTGTACCAAGTAGTAGTAGTAGTAGTAGTAGAAGTAGTAGTAGTAGTAGTAGTGGTGGTGGTGGTTGTGGTGGTGGTGGTGGTGGTAGTAGTAGTAGAAGTAGTAGTAGTAGTAGTAGTAGTAGTAGTAGTAGTAGTAGTAGTAGACTAGTAGTAGTAGAAGTAAGATCAGTAGTAGTAGTAGTAGTTGTTGTTCTTGTTGTAGTAGTAGATAATTAATTAATTAGTAGTAGTAGTAGTAGTAAGAGTTGTTATGGTTGTGTTTGTATTTGTATTGAATTCTGATAATACAACACAATGATGCTGCTGCTAACGATGATGATGATGAATATGATAATGCTGCTGCTGATTGTGATGATGATTATATGATGGGACTTTGGTATTATAAAATTTGTGAGGTTCAAACACAAAACCTGTTGGATAATAAAACTTCTCATTTTATGACAAAAGAGCTAGATTGTAGAGTAAAAAATAAGTATAAAATTCCCTAATAGGAAAGCTACCATTAAAGGACCATGACTTGTGGGCTTCAACAAAAGCAATTCATGAAACAGTTATATCTCTTTCAAATGCATTCAATATTGTATTGCTGTTCCAATTGATATGCTCAGAAATGCTTCTGGATGGGCATACACCAATAAGTACTTTCCTTCAGTTATTTCTTCTAAAGACACATTAACAACACTGTCGCCCTTAGCAGGAATTCCGGACGCCCGCCCTAAGATGTTCCCTCCCCAGACGTTTCCCCCATTTTAGTTTTAGTGCTTACATTACCCCCCCCCCCACCCCACAATAAATTTATAATGGTTTGGTTGAAGTATAATCTTGATTTATTATCAAAATGATTATTTTGCTTATGTAATCTTATGTAATAAACTTTTTATATGAAGCAGCTTGTTTGTTGTTTTCTTTGGATTAATCATTCATTATTTTTGTTAAACTGTTTAAGGAGTGCATGTAAATCATTAGAAAGACGTGCATGTTGGTGTACTAGAGGAATACTAGAGGAATACATGGGATATTCTCAAAATCTTACACATGTTGTTTTTAATATAATTAAATAGGATCAATTGATGAATTAATTCAGTTTGAGTCAACTTGGGCTGGGTTGTAAAACTATAGTTTTTTGTTGTTTTTAATCCAATTAAATAGGGTACTATGTAACTGTCAAAGAAAATATGCATTCATACGCATATAAGCTAAGTTTTGGATGTCACTGATATTTTCAATTTTACTAGTACCTAATTAAGACTTATTAAAACAGAATTGGACTTTCCTTGCAAAGTATTTATTATTAATAATATAATAAGCTAATGTAATCAAAACATATTGATATTTTAATAATTTAACTCAATTATATTAATAATATTTAAATTTGCCCAAAAAACTAGGGCAGGTAGATAGGAAGGATTTTTTTTTTGGAAAACCAGCAGTGTTGTCAGTGTAAAATATTTGTAAAGCTTCTTCAATTTCAGTTTTACATTTTATGACCTGCAACATATTCTATGCTACTTTATTTTTCTATGGTAAGTCATTAAAGTGTTATTTATTTTTCAACTATGTAATGTGCTTATCTCATATAATGAATTACTACCCCATTTAAAGATGACACCTAATCTAAATTCATTTATACAATAGTTATAATTGTTTTATTGTAACATACTATTCCACTAAAAAATGACCATCATAGAACATCAATGCTGTGCGTTTACTAAAATTTTCATTGATCTCAATTATTTAAAGAAAAAAATCTATCAGGCACTTATAAAAAAATATATAATTAGGGTGTCAAAATTTAACAAACTGAACAAGTCAATTTGAACTTCTCTTGCAATTCAAATGGAGCCACTTGAAATACCAAATTGTTCCCATACTAGTCGGCAATATAGCTATGACATTGTGTCTATTCATAACATGCATCAGATACACCTTCTGAAACTTTTTAAGCGGTTTTGAAAACGCTATTTCATTGCAAACTTACGTCAATAAAGGATACATGTTGTTATACAACCGAAAGTGAAAGTACAGTTTAAAAAAAAAATGAATAAAGAGCGAAATTGTTGAAAACTTACGAAAATTTTAATTGATACTTACATAAGACCGTAAGACTGAACAAAATTATACTTAAATTTTAAATCATAACATGAAAGTTTACTTATAAAGCAAATTCTTCATTCATCCGCGGACTTCTTTGTGTCGTAGTCATAAATGCCTCCAAATGGAGGTGCGTGATGCGTCTAAGTATAGAGGTGATAATAACGTAGTGACGTCACCATCTATGTATAGAATGGACCCGATATAGTAAAATGGTTTTCGGATGATAACTCAAGAACGCATACGCCTAGGATCATGAAACTTCATAGGTAGATTGATCATGACTTGCAGATGACCCCTATTGATTTTGAGGTCACAAGGTCAAAGGTCAAGGTCACGGTGACCCGAAATAGTAAAATGATTTTCGGATGATAACTCAAGAACGCTTTTGCCTAGGATCATGACACTTCATAGGTACATTGATCGTGACCCGCAGATGACCCCTATTGATTTTCAGGTCACTAGGTCAAAGGTCAAGGTCACAGTGACAAAAATCGTATTCACACAATGGCTGCCACTACAACGGACAGCCCATATGGGGGGCATGCATGTTTTACAAACAGCCCTTGTTAATTTAATATCTTTCGTACTATACATGTATTCAAGTTTTAAAGGCTTTATTTCCAACCATTAGATACTGATGAGCAGCAAACAGCATAAAATCTGAACAGACTGCGAGTTATTCGCAGGCTGTTCTGGTTTTAATCTGTTTGCTTATAGCCATTTTCACTTTACATCTGAGTGGGAAAGGGTTAAGCTACGCTGGCTGCATACGGTATGAGACTGGCTCGTCCATGACACAAATCAAATAATTCCAATTGGAAAAATGTGTGGGCTATTAAAGAAGTGCAAACTTAGTTACACACTGTAGTCTTCATGGTTGAATGTTCAATTCAGATATGAAATAGATTTCAGCCTCATTCTGGCAAAACAGGGCTTAATGTATATGCTTAAAGTGTCAGCCCAGATGCAGTCCACAAAGGCTAATCAGGGACAACATTTCCCACTTTAATTGTATTTTGCATGTAAAGAAAGTCTCTTCTTGCAAAAATCCAGTCTAGGCGGACTGCACAGTCTAACCTGGGAAAACACTTTTGGCACAAGGCGAAGCATGAAACCCTGTTTTCGAAAAGCAAGGCTTACTTTTATAAAAGTTTGTAAAAATTGTTTCTTTATAGAGCCTCGTAGATTCTGGTAACACCTGCGAGACAATCGTCAGCCTAGCTGAGCGTGTGATGCAGACAACAGGCTACACTAATTCCACTGGTGGCAACGCGCAGGCTACATGTGAATTCTTGACAAATTTCATCAACAATGGCCCCAATATGACCAGTTACGACTGGAGGGTGTTACTGGGCTACGTGGACCAGATATTTGGCTTTGTTAGCGAGTACATGGATGTGAGTTTATTTCATCAAGTTTGGTTGGTAGTGTGATTGGTTTCAGCATCATTTATTTAGTTAATAGTTGGCACGTGTAAGAAATACAGCACAAACATACATACATACCTATTTTAACAAAATATTCCAAACAAGAAACATTGGTCTCTCTTCTGGGTAGTATGATTGACATAATCCATGGTTTCTTCTTTGCTTTAAATTTTTAATATGGTATTTTTTTCACATACAAATCTGGATAATTATTTCAGATTTTTTTTGTATATATATCTTTTTGTATATATACCACTGTGTCAAAATAAAAGATACACAAAATACTGTTTATTGATTGTTAGAGGAATATTTTCTCATCTCCATCCATTACTGAAGGTTATTGTTCAAATGTCACCAAGGCCATGTTATTGGGCCATGTTATTAAAAATTTAACCATTGGTTAAATGTAGCCGTAGTAAATTTGCTTCCATACATATATTTGATAATCTTTGGTAAATTGATCAAGTCCAAAAATAAGGGCTAACTTTAAAATAGATGTATGTACTAAGCCTTGCGATCGTTAGTTCTATGCCTGCAAAGAATTTATTTAATACAAATATAATTCCTTAGTTATAAAATTATTCAAGTTGTGGATAAATTTTAAAACAAATGCAAGGGGAAATAAAATAGCCTGTACAGTCTGCACAGGCTAACCAGGGATGATGCTTTAAACTGGATTTTCAATAAGAAGATATAACAAGATGCTATTAAATCTAATAGTGTATTCCATGATCAACCTGTGCAGACAGTGCAGGCTTATCTAGGACAACACAACTCATAAGCATTAAGCCCCATTTTCCCTGAGCTAGGCTTATTTATCTTATTTATTATGTTATACTCATAATAGCAACTCTAGCCCGTGTTGTTCAAGCATTTAGTGCAATTTTTCAGTGCTTCAACTTTGACAAGTTCATTCCTTACAAAGACGATACCCAAATGATGGAAGATGGAATCAAAATGATCGAGAACGATTTGTTTTGGGCCGCTATTGAGTTCGTTGGAATGGATCTGACCACCAGTGTGATGCCAAAGAAAATTGAGTACAAGATTCGAATGGATGTTGATAAAGTGGACTCAACCAAAAGAGTCCGGGATAAGTGAGTATTTTAATGTTAAATTCTTTTATGAAGTAAAATATTATTGTATGCTTTTAGTGGTGTTTAGAGGAATATCATTGTTTTAAAACCGGTAATTCTCTGTTTCAAACTGTGAAAAAGTAGAGTGAAAATTATCGATCATTATCTCTGTTACACTGTTAATATTTCAAACAGTGAAAATTAACACTGAAAATTATCTATAATTTCATTGTTAATTGTAAAATTTTATGTCCAATTTTTCATGGGTATAAAAAATGCAAAAAATGTTTTTTGTAAAATGTTGTTATTATTTTGATGTCAATACATTATTTTTCATGTGTAGTTCTCAATTAAAACCCTTTTATTATGAAAAAAGTGTTGAAAAGCATCAGAAAGATATTATGAAGATAACAGAGTGTTTGATGCACTGGTGCTCATAGAAAATAAATATTTTAAAGTTGAACCCTCTGATAATGTTACTGTGAAGCAAAGTAAGCTTGTGACTTTTTTCCTATATTTGATAATGTAAACATTAAACCATTTATTCTGTTGTGTTTGAGTGGTATGAATTATTTTACAATGAATTGTGAGTGCCTGTTGTCTATATTTTAGCTTCCACTGCAAAATTATATGTAAAAATGCATATATTGTTTCAGCATACTTTTGGTAAGAGTTTGGTATTATGAGATTGGGTTAAATGGTAATTGAACCACATTGTGCACAAATGGGTTTTTTGCCATATGCGGTCAGCATAGCTGAAGACAAGCCAGCGCATCGTAACAGTCTGGTCAGGATCTACTTTGTCCGCTTAACGTCATGCAAGACTTTGTGGTCTCATTAGCAGACATGATAGCTGAAGACACCGCTGATGTGCATGCTGGTCTGGAGCTATCATTAGCAGACATGATAGCTGAATACACCGCTGATGTGCATGCTGGTCTGGAGCTATCATTAGCAGACATGATAGCTGAAGACACTGCTGATGTGCATGCTGGTCTGGAGCTATCATTAGCAGACATGATAGCTGAAGACACCGCTGATGTGCATGCTGTTCTGGAGCTATCATTAGCAGACATGATAGCTGAAGACACCGCTGATGTGCATGCTGGTCTGGAGCTATCATTAACAGACATGATAGCTGAAGACACCGCTGATGTGCATGCTGGTCTAGAGCTATCATTAGCAGACATGATAGCTGAAGATACCGCTGATGTGCATGCATGTCTAGAGCTATCATTAGCAGACATGATACCTGAAGACACGGCTGATGTGCATGCTGGTCTGGAGCTATCATTAGCAGACATGATAGCTGAAGACACCGCTGATGTGCATGCTGGTCTGGAGCTATCATTAGCAGACATGATAGCTGAAGACACCGCTGATGTGCATGCTGGTCTGGAGCTATCATTAACAGACATGATAGCTGAAGACACCGCTGATGTGCATGCTGGTCTAGAGCTATCATTAGCAGACATGATAGCTGAAGATACCGCTGATGTGCATGCTGGTCTAGAGCTATCATTAGCAGACATGATAGCTGAAGACACCGCTGATGTGCATGCTGGTCTAGAGCTATCATTAGCAGACATGATAGCTGAAGATACCGCTGATGTGCATGCTGGTCTAGAGCTATCATTAGCAGACATGATAGCTGAAGACACCGCTGATGTGCATGCTGGTCTGGAGCTATCATTAGCAGACATGATAGCTGAATACACCGCTGATGTGCATGCTGGTCTGGAGCTATCATTAGCAGACATGATAGCTGAAGACACCGCTGATGTGCATGCTGGTCTAGAGCTATCATTAGCAGACATGATAGCTGAATACACTGCTGATGTGCATGCTGGTCTGGGGCTATCATTAGCAGACATGATAGCTGAAGACACCGCTGATGTGCATGCTGGTCTGGAGCTATCATTAGCAGACATGATAGCTGAAGACAACCGCTGATGTGCATGCTGGTCTGGAGCTATGCTGGTGGCAAAAAGCATTATACCCATTTTTGTATGACTTAGGAAAATAAGTCTCCTACAGGTTTAGGTGGAGAACAACATGTTTAATGACACACCTGCCTGTCAAATGGAAATTGGATTTGATGATGACACAGTTTACGTAAAAAGACTACAATTTGAAAATGATTGGGCTGTGCTCTGAAAAAGGGGTTTAATGCATGAGCGCAAAGTGTCGTCCTAGATTAGCCTGTGTAGTCCAGGGACGACACTTCCCGCTTTTACGATGTTTTTCGTTTAAAGAAAGTCTCTTCTTAGCAAAAATCAAGTTTAGGCGGAAAGTGTCATCCCTGATTGGCCTGTGCGGACTGCACAGGCTAATCTGGGATGACACTTTACGCACACGCAATAAACATCCTTTTCACAGAACGCGGCTCAATTATTTAGATTCTATTTGTTTGGGTCTCTCACCAGTAGGAGACAAATGTTTTGCTTGAAATACTGTGAAAACCTCGTTTCAGACAGTTTTCTCGCCTACTATAGAATATTGATGCAAAACAGAGGAGCTTGATTTTTATGAAAAATGGTTACCAAAAATGATGATGAGCCTTACTCTGGGTAAAAAGGGGGGTTAAAGCATGTGTGAAAAATGTCGTCTCAGATCACCCGTGCAGTCTGCACAGGCTAATCAGGGACAACACCTTCCGCCTACAGTAGGTTTTTGTTTAGAAGAGACTTAATTTTAACAAAAAATCCATACAAGCAGAAGGTGTTGTCCCTGATTGGCCTGTGTGGACTTCATAGGCTTATATGGGAAGACACTTTACGCACAATCATTTTTCCCAGATCTTTGTTAGTGCCCTACCGGTTTCACAGCAAGGGACTAAATGTTATCAACTTGACAATTGTACATATGTCCCGACTGTCTGTAAGAAAAGCATGGATCCTGCCATTATTTAAAAAATACTTCTAAAGATAAGATGATGAAACTTTGTATGTGTTTATATGCACATTTTTTTTGTTATCAAACAAAGATTGTGGTTGCTTTGGTTACAAAAATAAGTGAAAACTTAGGTTAAGATCCTGCTACAACTCAAAGAGAACTTAAGTTATGGTGATAAAAATAGCTATGTGGTTAGAAGGCCATGTGGGGAATATTCTTTTACTTTAAGTTTTATTTCTGAAGAATTTTGAAACCTGTTTGGTAACAGAAATAGTTGAAAACTAAAGTCTGTGGTGTTTTCAGTTACAGCGAATATTTGCAAATGACTGGTCATTTGTATAAAACATATTTCAGTTTTCCGTCACATCAAAATTGTGTGCTATTTTGGTAGATATAATTTTAAACTTAAGTCTTTGTCATGCCCATTACTCAAAAGTATTTAAGCAAGGTTGATGAAACTTGTAGAGCTCCTGTACGAACTCCAAGGAAATTAAACTTGCAGGGGACTTTTTATGTTGTCTGTGACAAAGCTCTTGCTTAACCCATTACCACTAAGTTACGTATTTTGACGCATTTGTAGTACCTTAGAAAGTTAAATTTAATTTAAGACCTTTCGTACTAGTTTCAAATTTTAAAGGCTTAATTTCCAACCCTATGGTACAGATGAGCAGCACACAGCATACAATCTGAACAGGCTTAGAATTACTTGCAGGCTGTTCTGGTTTTTATTGCATATGGCCATTTTCACTTTGCTTCTGAGCCAGAAAGGGTTAAAGAAAATGATTTTTACAGATTCCCAAAACCTGGGCCAAGAAGCCTGATGTGGAACTTGAAGTATTTTATGTATGGTTTTGTCTACATACAAGACCTGTTGGAACACGCTGTCATTAAGATGCAAACTGGGATCGAAAGTGGCGTCGGCATTATTACGCAACAGTTTCCCTACCCATGTTACAATGAGGACAAGTATGTCAGCATGAGTTGCGCTGCTGCTTTAGCCGCAGTAATGCAGTGTGTAACCACCCATGTGCCTCTTCTGCACTGTAGTGTGTCTTTTAATCAAATGTTTGAATATGGGGGAGGATTGTTTGTCTTGAAGCAGGCATCTTGCCTGGTTCTTGTTAAAGAAAAAAAATGCTTTAAATTTAAATAGTGTTCATCTATTAAAAATTTTAAACAAAAAACTATGTTTTATTTTTGTTGCCATAGAAATGATCCAATCCTCACCCATTTTCAAGTCTGTGTGAAATCAATAAACATAATTGTTGCCATGTCAGAATTTATTCAAAATATGCTTATTGAATTTCTAACAATCATTTTTTAAGACAATATTTGTTCAAGAGTAAATAGCACACCAATAATTTCTTGAATTGCTCAGAGGCGGTAATTTGTAAACAAAAATAGGAGGAGGAACAACAAGAACAATGCAGTCTTTTAATTGCTGTGCACGAGGATATTTATTGATTTCACATCTCTTAAGTATCTCTTCACAGACAGGCCAGAGAAGAACAATTTTAGCCTTTTAATGTAAAATCTGGGCTTTATGCATGTGCGTATGTACATTAATTTTCATCACAGATTAGCCAGTGCAGTATACACAGGCTAATCAGGAACAACACTTTCCTCTTTTATGGTATTTTTTGTTTAAAGGAAGAATTTTCCTAGCGAAAATCCAGTCTAGGCCGAAAGTTTCATCCCTGACTAGCCTGTGCAGTCTGCGCATGCTAATAACTGAATTAAGCCCATTTTTTCCAGAACAAGGCTCACACTATCAGCATCATCTCGACTAGCATCTCATAATCATTGATCTAATCTCTTGTAACATTTCCTTGAAATTCTTGTTAAGGTACCCCCGCCCCGGCACCCGACGCCGCCCGTGGCCCGATCTAAAATACTTCCTCAATGGCTTTGTATACATCCAAGACATGATCGATCATTCGGTGATCAAATTGCAAACGGGGCTTAAGCAAGATGTAGGGATCATCACTCAGCAATTTCCTTATCCTTGTTATACGGAAGATAAGTGAGTTGAATTTTGAATTGTAGCTTTAAAGCAATGTTAAGGCAACATGTACGTCTAATTCTTGCTGTTATTTTGAAAGAAATCATGGAAAATATATCTTAAATATTTGTTATTTGCTGTTTTTTTTAAACAGTGTTAAAGCCAGTTTATTTAGCAAAACATTTATATTGATTTTCATTGATGACTGAGAGACACTGTTAACCCTTTACCACTTAGATACGTATTTTCACGCATTTGTAGTCCCTTAGAAAGTTTTATTTAATTTAAGACCTTTCTTACTAGATTCAGTTTTTAATGCTTCATCTCCAAACCTTAGAAACTAAGCAGCAAACAACATAAAACCCCCAGGCTGTTCTGGTTTAATGCTGTTTGCACATAGCCATTTTACACTTTGCTTCTGAGAGCGAAAGGGTTAAAAGTAAATCATGTTAGGTTGAGGAAGGTTAATGTTTTAATTTTTATGCCCCCTAAGGAGGGCATATAGTGATCGGACTGTCCGTCTGTCTGTCCGTGACACTTTGCGTTTAGGTTTCGAAAAAAGCTCATAACTTCTATCATCTATGTCGCTTCAGATAGCAATTTCATATTTGGCATGCATGTGTATATGGATAAGGCCTTTCCATACGCACACAAATTTTGACCCCTGTGACCTTGACCTTGAACTTAGGGTCCGCATTTAGGTTTCGAAATCTGCATTTAGTTTTCGAAAAAAAAAGCTCATAACTTCTATGTCCCTTGAGCTACAACCTTCATATTTGGTATGCATGTGTATATGGACAAGGCCTTTCCACACGCACACAAATTTTGACCCCTGTGGCCTTGACCTTGAACTTAGGGTCCGCGTTTTGGTTTCAAAATCTGTGTTTAGGTTTCGAAAAAGCTCATAACTTCTATGTCCCTTGAGATATAACCTTCATATTTGGTATGCATGTGTTAATGGACAAGGCCTTTCCATACGCACAAATAATTTGACCCCTGTGACCTTAACCTTGAACTTAGGGTCCGTGTTTAGGTTTTCGAAATCTGTGTTTAGGTTTCAAAAAATGCTCATAACTTCTATGTCCCTTGAGATATAACCTTCATATTTGGTATGCATGTGTATATGGACAAGGCCTTTCCATACGCTCAAAAATGTTGACCCCTGTGACCTTGACCTTAAACTTAGGGTCTGCGTTTAGGTTTCGAAATCTGCATTTAGGTTTTGAAAAAAGCTCATAACTTCTATCAAGCGTTTATAGGGGGCATAAGTCATCCTACGGTGACAGATCTTGTTTTTCTTGTTTGTCTGAAAAGGGAAGTCTAGTCTTGAATGTTGGAATAATAAATATAAACAAACTCATCGGAAAACCTTACAACATTCCATTTCTGTGGTTTTAGTTTTGTGTTTATTAATCATAGATTGTTAACCGTCAATTTACTCAAAATAATGCACTAATTAAAAATGCTCATCTTTATGTACCTTTATACAACTTTCTATGTATCCCATATATTTTTCACATTTTTTCATAACATTTTATGTTTTCTCACACTTCTTGTTTTGAATGTGTTATATCCCTGGGTGCAAAAAGGTACCATGTGACATTGAAATCAGAAGGCACATTGTACCTTTTTTCACCAATATGGCGATATGTAGTTTTGTAGATCGTGTCTTAGTGATAGCTTTATACTGATTATAATAAAATAATCTCTATGGTGACTGATACAATCAACACAAAGAATAACATTCTTGTCAAAATGTCTTGATAAATTGCCTGTTTGTAAATTAAGTTTTAATGCCCCCGGATGGAATGATCGGGGGTATATTGTTTTTGGCCTGTCTGTCTGTCATTGTATGTGTCTGTCTGTCTGTCTGTCACAAACTTTAACCTTGGTTAAACTTTTGCAATAACTTTTGTAATATTGATTATAGCAACTTGATATTTGGCATGCATGTGTATCTCATGGAGCTGCACATTTTGAGTGGTGAAAGGTCAAGGTCATCCTTCAAGGTCAAAGGTAAAAAAAAATATAATCAAAGAGTCGCATTAGGGGGCATTGTGTTTCTGACAAACACATCTCTTGTTTTTTCTCTTGTTTAAGTCAAACTTTAAAAAAGCCATGTATGTTAAGATAATGTAAGTTTATGTTTTTATGAAAACGTCATTTCGTATTTAGTTATGGTAAATAAGCAAGTGAAAATTCTTAGACTAAAACCAGCCTTACCTATGTTAGTTTTACTATCATTATACCACTAGGCTATTCACCTTATTCCTTCCCCTCACATTCAGGGTTTTCAACACCAGTAGAATAACAGTTATACAAATACAAATACACTTATATAACACAAAAATCGTATTTTAATCTTCAATAGCGCGGTACACTGGTATTACTAAAAAGATACTAATTTGTCACAGAAAACCTACAAGAAAAGCATTTTAAGTTGAGATCAAAACTGAAATTTACTCTGTGTGCATTTTAAGTCTTTTGGAAGAGCCATTGGCTCCAATAACAGTTGCTCCCCCTTCTTTCCCACAGGTTTATCTACGCGATATCCCGTATGCTGCCGCTGTTCATGATCCTGGCATGGATCCTGACGACGGCCATGTTGTGCAAGAGTATCGTGTACGAGAAGGATCGCCGTCTGAAAGAGATCATGAAGATCATGGGCCTCGGGAACGGGGTCCACTGGATGGCATGGTTCATCAACGCCTTTGTCATGATGTTCCTCACCAATCTCCTCCTGGTTATACTACTCAAGGTACTGGCCTTAAATAAGCCTTTTTCTGGAAAGACTTGGCTTAAACCTATTCCACTTACATATGTATTTTGACGAGTTTGTATTCCCCTAGAGAGTTAAATTCAATAAAAGACCTTTCTTACTAGATTCAAGTTTGAAAGGCGACATTTCCAATCCTTAGATACTGGTGAGTAGCAAACAGCATAAAACCTGAACAGACTGTAAGTTACTCCCAGGCTGTTCTGTGTTCTGGTTTTATGCTGTTTGCATTTAGCCTTTTTCACTTTGCTTCAGTTTCATCTGAGATCAACCTGTGTAGTCCGAACAGGCTTATCAGGTAGAGCACTTTCCGCCTCAAATGGACTTAAGTTTAGAAGAGACGTCCTTTTAACTAAAGATTCCATAAACGCGGAAAGTGTCGTCCCTGATTAGCTTGCGCCAACTCCCATGTCCATATTAGACCTATCTGTATTCAATTATTTTTGAAGTCCAGTTCATGTTACACCTATCTGTATTCCACTATTATTGAATTCCAAGTCTGTATTACACTTATCCTTTCTCCGCTTTAATGAATTCCAAGTCAATATTCCACCTTTATTGAATACTAAGTCCATATTACACTTTTTCGTTTTCAAATGCTGTGAAATCATTATTACCTTATTTTCCCTTGTATAGTGTGCCCCCATGTATAGCGCGCAGGCTGTTTTATTAAGGCAAAAATGGAGACAAAAATATTTAAAGACAATAAAACCACCAAATTGGACTGAAAATGGCCGCCATTTTACTATTGCGCAATCCAATAATCCGGGGATTTGGAAAGCTTAATTAAGCATTCAAAATAGGAAGCACCATTATGATAAGGAGCATGGGTTGCATAGCACTATACTTTTCTGACACTTATGTAATTTCAAGCAACAGATTAACAGTCCACATGCATTTTGTGTAAAACGTGAGAAAATAAGAATTCATGTACATCGTGTCATTTTTCCTCGGGGAAAGCATGGGCTTTAAATTTGAATGCTGAATAAAAACTTTGTGGCGCATGGGACACAGGGCTACAGTTGTTGAGATATGTCAGTATTGATGTAAAACTGCTAATCTATTATTTTGGACAAGTTGGGTTATTCTTTGTTGCACTACACAGGCGTGAATGGGATGAACAATGAAGGCGCCAAAAACCTGGACCAAACTGGAAAACACTTAAGAAGTCCCTGTTCAAACCTACGGTTACCTTCAAAATAGACCAAATACCTTTACAAGTCCAACGTAAGCTGCATAATCTGACCAAAAATGGCGGTAGAAGTGCACAAACACACACAAATGAATGTTTGCATACTTTATTCAAACATTTTATTTTTTGTAAATAACTAATGCTACCCCGTTCATATCTGCCGTTACCGACTTTTTGTTGTTTCGACAACGGCCCCTTCAGTCTGTAAGATTATAACGTGTAGTTTCCTGGAATAAAAAAATGGCAGCTATTATGAATATTTACGATTACGAAATGAATTTTTTGCAATTTAGCAGTCAGCTTAGCGTTGTATCAATGTATAACCCGCACAAACTTTTTTATTTGAAATTTGGAGGTAAAAAAATGCGCGCTATACAAGGGAAAATACAGTATATGCCAAACATTAAATTTTTTGTATACTCGGTATTTTTATCAGTAGACTACTTGACGAATTTAAAAGCCGGATCTGAACTGCTTGATTTTGCGGTGGTAAAATGTTAACCTGCATTAACTAGTGGGCTGAGTTTATCTGCCAGTGATTTGCTGATAACATTAGAGTGTTTATAAATAGAAACACTTGTTTGAGCAGACAGCCATTTGGTATGGCATTGCATCTGTATTTACATGTAAACTTGATTTGAGTCATTCGCTAGCTATTGGCTGAGAGAAGTTCTTAACCTTTCAAGTGGGCAGTGCTTAGCATTTACAGGGAAATTTAAATTTCAAGCAGACAACAAAAAACTTTTTCTGTAAGTCAATAACTATATAACTTTCAACCACCAAATTACACAAACATATTGTTTGTATACTAAAGTATATGTATGCCAAATTTCATTTGAAAAATATTAAATGCAAACTTAAATATTATGAAAATAATAATTTTTGTTTTGTGCTGTTTACACACCAGTGTACAACTGTAAAGTAGACATTTTGTGAGTTTGTGGCCCTTTTATACTGCTTCTCCGGTTTTTAAGGTCCTTGCTTATAATTATGTTCAATAATTGAAACAAAATTAAAAGTAAGACTGAATTACTGTTGGCATGAAATAAATTAGTATCCACAGTAATCCAGGCATGCATCCTGCATCTGTTTTGCTTTTTAGATATCTGGTTATTACACAAAGGGGACTTCATTATGCTGTCTTATTAACTGACACATAAAATGTCCTGTAAAATGCTCATGCAGTAAAGCTGTATTGATAGCGTTGACTTTGGTCAGGTAGACTAGTAGTAAGGATAAGCGACTTAAAATACTTGTTGACATTCATTCAATGCGCTAATCATAACAATGAACTAGTTAATTAGCATACAATGAAAAGGTCCAGTTACAATAACCTGATAACAAACAACTAGTGTATTGGCATGTGATAAACAGGGTCCATCTCCTGCAAGTGACTCCCAAGTTACATCTTCTCCCCACTGCAATTTATAGCCTCTGTGATTTAACGCAAACAAGTATTACAAACAAGTTAAAATAAAAAATCTACGAATGAACGTGTTGACAAAATGTTCTTTATTCCATGCTACACCTGTCAGTATTCCATGCTACACCTATCAGTATTCCATGTTACACCTATCAGTATTCCATGCTACACCTATCAGTATTCCATGTTACACCTATCAGTATTCCATGTTACACCTATCAGTATTCCATGCTACACCTAAAAGTATTCCATGTTACACCTATCAGTATTCCATGTTACACCTATCAGTATTCCATGCTACATCTATCAGTATTCCATGTTACACCTATCAGTATTCCATGCTACACCTATCAGTATTCCATGTTACACCTATCAGTATTCCATGTTACACCTATCAGTATTCCATGCTACACCTAAAAGTATTCCATGTTACACCTATCAGTATTCCATGTTACATCTATCAGTATTCCATGCTACACCTATCAGTATTCCATGCTACACCTGTCAGTATTCCATGCTACACCTATCAGTATTCCATGTTACACCTATCAGTATTCCATGTTACACCTATCAGTATTACATGTTACACCTATCAGTATTCCATGTTACACATTATCAGTTTTCCATAAAACACTTATAAGTTTTCCATATAACACTTATCAGTATTTCATACTGATTCCATTACACATATTACCCTTTTCTGTTTCAGGTTGGAAAAGTTCTAGAGCATTCCGACCCCTCGGCCGTGCTATTTTTCCTGACATTGTTCACCACGGTGACCATAATCTTCTGTTTCCTGATCAGCGTGTTTTTCTCACGCCCGAACCTTGCCGCCTGCTGCGCAGGCTTTATATACTTCCTGGGTTATCTCCCCTACATGCTGATGTTACAGTTCGACGATGTGCTACCTAGGAGGGTTAAAATGTCTGTGGTGAGTTGTTGTTGTTTTTAGTACTAGATTAGAGGAAGACAAATATTGTGTGAAAAGCATATTTTTTGTTTGTAAAAATTTCGACAGCGTTTTGGAGAACTGGTCTTAATGCATATTCTAAAAGTTTTTTCCCTAATTAGCCTGTGCTGTCCTCACAGGCTAATCTGCCACAACACTCCACCAACACTGGATTTTTGTTTAGAATTGACCTCCTTTATGAAAACAATTACATAAAAGCTGAAAGTGTTGTCTCTAATAAGCCTTTGCTGACTGCACAGGCTAATCTTTGACAACTCTTTACGCACATGCATGAAGCCCAGTTTTTCCAGAACATGGTATTTTTGTTCTTTGAAACAATCGCTAGAAGAGTTTTAATGAAAACTGGAAATGTTCATTTGTTGAATATTTTAAAAACAGTATGGACTTAACGTTCTCAAATGCAATTGTAAGCATTTTGGTTTGTAAGAAACTTTTATTAATATTGGCAAATTCTTAATAGCTTTGGTTTATTCATTGTCAACTGTGGTGTTTTGTCATGTGAGTAAATTGAAATGGTATTGTCTGTTAACAAACAGGGTTTTCTTTCACAGGTGAAACTTAATTGCAAGAACTGTTTTTGAACATGGCTTTTGGTCATGGGTGAAACTTCATTTCATAGTCTGTTGTCAAACCAGGCGTTTTGTTCATGTGAGTAAATTGAAATTTCAGTGTCTGTTGTGGAACGTAACTTTTAGTCACAGGTACATTAACAACTTTGAACAAATCCATATTTTCTGGTTTGCTGTCACATATGGCTTTCCTTCATGGGTGCAACTTTGAGCCTATCCAAATTTCAGTATCTGTTGTCAAGCTTGCCATTCGGTCACATTTGATACATTTAGTTAATCCAAATTTCAGGGTCTATTGTCGAATGTTGCTTTCGGTTATGGATGCAACTTCATTGCGCTGTGGGAGGAGCAAGCCATTGGGCTGCAGTGGAGTAACATGGGCATAAGTCCTGTGAATGATGACGACTTCAACATGCTCCACTGCATCACCATGATGATCATTGACATGTTCCTCTATGGGCTCGCCACCTGGTACATCGAGGCCGTCTTTCCAGGTATGTGTCTGACTTTATTTTTACCCACACAAACATGGTCTTAGTAGTGAGTATGATGTTTGCCCAGCAACCAGGAGGCCGAGGGTTTGATGCTCAATGTGGAAGCATTCTTATGATTTTCCGCAAAGAAACCTTGTACTGGTTCTACCCAGAAAATAACTAGAGAGCATTTCAATAAGGCTTAGGCTTTTGATGCAATCGAGCTTGAATAAATAGTTTTACAATTTTCTAAGAGTAGGTACAATTTATGAGTCCCTCTGTCTGGCGGTTGTTTTTTCGGTCTGATGTTCAGTTTACATACGATGTAATAGGCTCACTCTGGAAAAATGGTGCTTAATGCATGTGCGTAAAGTCACAATCTGCCTTAACTGTATTTTCACTAAGAATAAACATTGTTTAAAAAATATAAAAGGCAAAAGTGTTGCACAGGCTTATTTGGGATGACACTTTAGGAGCATTTATAAAGCCCCCTTTTGCCAGTGAAAGGCTCAGTTGGTTTGTGGAATTTCCCAAGCTATTAAATTTGACAGTATGGTGTCAATACCGCTATTTTACTGTTCCACAGGTCAATATGGAATCCCGAAGCCCTTCTACTTCCCGTTCACGAAGTCCTACTGGTGTGGCTCGAGCGGTTCAAACCACGACAGGTCTGACAACCAGCTGGGCATGACCAATCTCAACCCTAGTGGTAAGTTGGCCCTGTCTGGTCCTTGTTGTTCCAAAGTTAACGTTTATCACTTATATACGCATATATCACTTATATACGCATTTTGACGGGTCTGTAGTCCTTTAGAAAATCAAATTTAAGTAAAAAATTCTAGATTCCAGTTTTTAATCCTTTATTTCCATCCCTGAGATACTTATGAGCAGCAAATTGCATACAACTGTAACTGGCCGGCTGTTCTGGTTTTATACTGGTTGCATGTTGCCAGTTTTACTGTGGGAAAGGATGAAATGCGCCTAGTTCTGGAAAAACTGGGCTTAATGCATTTGCTTGAAGTGTCAGTCCAGATTAGCTGGTGCTGACTGCACAGGTTTATGAGAGATAACACAATCGTACTAGACTTGATCTTTGTTTAGAAGAGATTTTTTTTTTTTTAATGCCATAAAAGCAGAAAGTGTCGTCCCTGATTAGCCTATAGAGGCTGTATAGGCTTATCTGGGACATCACTTTGCACACATGTATTAACCCTAGTTTTCGTAGAACAAGGCTGAAATTAACCATGGTCCAAGTAAGGAGGTGTAGATATCTTACTTAAAGGGCAAAAACTGAGCTATGAATTCTTAATTATATGGAAGTAGTTAGTTCTTTGTGTTTTTTGCCAACTTTTACTTAACTTGAGTACTATAAGATCTATGTGAAAATAAACTCTTTTTTATTATATTCAATTTGTTTTCTGCTAAAATTAAGATGTTCACTGACATAAATCTTTGAAATCTCTATATATCATTCTTTCTTTATATGGAAAAGGTCATTTAGCAATGCGATCGAGTGTAGCTAACATTATTTAAAACAAAGAGTTTTGTGCTGTCTTTGCACAGCGTTGTGTTACCTTCTGTAAATTGATACTTAAAATCACACCTTAAGGTAATAAGGTAATTCATGTTTTCTAGACACAGACACAATGGAGGCTGAGCCAAAGGACAAAAAGATCGGAGTGGCAATAAGAAACCTGAAGAAGAAGTATGCATCGTCAAAGAAACCAGCAGTGGATGGGCTGAACCTTAACTTCTACCAAGACCAGATCACGTCATTCCTGGGGCACAATGGGGCCGGAAAAACCACCACCATGTATGTTTGAGTTTGAGTCTCTGTCTGGGAAAACCGGGGCTTAATGTATGTGCTTTATTTGTTGTCCCAGATTAGCCTGTGCAGTCCACACAAGCTAATCTGGGACAATACTTTTGGCCTAGACATGATTTTTGCTTAGAAGGGACTTGGTTTTGAATCCTGATCAATACAACAAATAGAGGAATTTGTTTAGTGTATGTTGAAAATTGAAATTTGAAATGTTACTTCATTTCAGATAACACAGTTTTTACACCCTTCTTTATCTTGTGGAAATTTTAAATCTCTATAGTAACCGTGTATATAATTTTCAGGTTTATTTGAATGGGCTATTCACACATAAATGGTGTCTCTTTCTTGTAAAAAATAGTAAAGTATATATGAAATCTCTATAGCGACTGTGTTGATAACTTTCAGGTCTATTTTGACGGGCTTATTCCCACCAACTGACGGCACGGCCTACATCCACGGCAAGGACATTCGCTATGACATGGACCACATCAGACACAATCTCGGCACATGTCCCCAGCACAACGTCCTCTTTGACTGGTGAGTAATGCAGTGTAGTGGTTTCATCAATGTTTGAAGACAGAGACTTTTTTTATGTCCCCCAGTCTATACTTGGGGACATATTGTTTTTGCCCTGTCCGTTTGTTGGTTTGTTTGTTTGCGTCAAACTTTAACATTGGCCATAACTTTTGCAATATTGAAGATAAATATTTTGCATGCATGTGTATTTCATGGAGCTGCACATTTTGTTTGGTGAAAGGTCAAGGTCAATCTTTCTTTAGGGTAAAAATATATGGGGGGGGACATAGTGTTTCATAACACATCATGTTTCATATACAAAGGAATAATAAATGAGGCACGCTCTGGGATGATGCTTTCCACTTTTATGAAAAAAAACTATTTAAGGGAATCTCTTCTAAAGACAATCCAGTTTAGGACTGAAAGGCATTAGAGCGTTTCTTTAATTAATTTCCTCTATTATGACATGGACCACTTTCCACACAACCTGGGCAGGTTTGGGCCTCTTTGACTAATGATTAATGAAGTTTAGTTGTTGCATCCATGTTTGAAGTAAGCGGATGATTAAAAAAAGGAATAATGACCCTCAATCTGGCAAAACTTGGCCTAATGCATGTGTTGTCTCTAAGTAATTAACCCTTTACCACTTACATACGTTTTTTCATGCATGTGTAGTGTCTTAGAAAGTTAGATTTAATTAAAGACCTTTCTTACTAAATTCAAGTTTTAAAGGCTTCATTTCCAACCCTTAGATACTGATGAGCTGCAAACAGCATAATACCTGAACAGACTGTGAGTTACTTGCAGGCTGTTCTGGTTTTATGCTCTTTGCACATAACCATTTTTAATTTGCTTCTGATGGGAAAGGGTTAGCCTGTGCAGTCTGCACTGGCTAATCAAGGAAGACCCTTTGCGTCTTTATTTTCTCTAGGTACACACTTCTTTTAAAGAAAAAATTCCATTAAACGGGCAATTGTCGTCCCTGACCATACTTTGCAAACTGCATAGGCTAATCTGGGACAACAGTGTACGCACATTTAGTAGAGTTTTCCAAGAATGGAGCTAAAAAATATTTCTTAAAGCTTTTAAGATCAGCAGGTAATAGTTATGAATAGCTATATCCACAATAGCAGGGTAATTGTCTTGCCTCCAGGGGTCTAAAGGAAGCCCATAACATGTTGATTAAGTGCATTTAGGGATTCTGCAGAAAATAATTCATAGAAAGTCCAGTTTTTATAAAAAGCGTAATTTGAAAACACAGTACAGAAAATAATAGTGTGTTTGTTAAGGTCAGATGAAACAATAGTGAAACATTGATGTACATTTTAAAAAGCTCTAAACATTGATTTGTGTATAAGAGCAATGGTAAAAAATGCATTGTAATTCAATAAATTACTTCTTTGTACTTTTAAATGTTTTTGAATCAGATAGAATGATTGTTAAAAAAGTCATGATAACCAATATTTGACAATATATTGAGAACTAATTAAGTTTTTCTTATTTTGATTTAACATTGATGCTGTAGTCAATCATGATTTTCCAGAAGTTCCAAAAATTACGCCAGAACAATTTGAGCCTCATTCCAGGAAAACAGGGCTTCAAGCATGTGGGTAAAGTGTAGTACTGGATAAGCCTGTGTCATGCATGTGGGTAAAGTGTAGTACTGGATAAGCCTGTGTCATGCATGTGGGTAAAGTGTAGTACTGGATAAGCCTGTGTCATGCATGTGGGTAAAGTGTAGTACTGGATAAGCCTGTGTCATGCATGTGGGTAAAGTGTAGTACTGGATAAGCCTGTGTCAGGCATGTGGGTAAAGTGTAGTACTGGATAAGCCTGTGTCATGCATGTGGGTAAAGTCTAGTACTTGATAAGCCTGTGTCATGCATGTGGGTAAAGTGTAGTACTGGATAAGCCTGTGTCACGCATGTGGGTATAGTGTAGTACTGGATAAGCCTGTGTCATGCATGTGAGTAAAGTGTAGTACTGGATAAGCCTGTGCCAGGCATGTGGGTAAAGTGAAGTACTGGATAAGCCTGTGTCATGCATGTGGGTAAAGTGTAGTACTGGATAAGCCTGTGCCACGCATGTGGGTAAAGTGTAGTACTGGATAAGCCTGTGCCATGCATGTGGGTAAAGTGTAGTACTGGATAAGCCTGTGTCATGCATGTGGGTAAAGTGTAGTACTGGATAAGCCTGTGTCATGCATGTGGGTAAAGTGTAGTACTGGATAAGCCTGTGTCATGCATGTGGGTAAAGTGTAGTACTGGATAAGCCTGTGTCATGCATGTGGGTAAAGTGTAGTACTGGATAAGCCTGTGTCAGGCATGTGGGTAAAGTGTAGTAATGGATAAGCCTGTGTCATGCATGTGGGTAAAGTGTAGTACTAGATAAGCCTGTGTCATGCATGTGGGTAAAGTGTAGTACTGGATAAGCCTGTGCCATGCATGTGGGTAAAGTGTAGTACTGGATAAGCCTGTGCCATGCATGTGGGTAAAGTGTAGTACTGGATAAGCCTGTGCCATGCATGTGGGTAAAGTGTAGTACTGGATAAGCCTGTGCACCAGGAAAACTGGGCTTCACGCATGTGGGTAAAGTGTAGTACTGGATAAGCCTGTGCAGTAAGCAAAGGCTCATCAGGGACGGCACGTTTTGCCTACACTGGATTGTATTTTAGAATCAACCTCCTTTAAAACAAAAATTCCATAAAAGCTGAAAGTGTTACTTTATGCACACGCATTAATCCCACTTTTCCCATAACAAGGATTGTTTTTACTATGTAATTTGTTTCTTTTTCTCCAGGCTGACAGTGGAGGAACACCTGTGGTTTTATGCGCGTCTCAAGGGGGCGTCTGCAAACGAGGTCAAACATGAACTGGAACAGATGATCAAGGACGTGGGCCTGCCACACAAACGTCAGGAGCTCTCCAGTAACCTCTCCGGTAAAGTGCTCTCACATATCTGTGCTGTATTTTGTTTTAATTTGGAAATAAAATTCAGCCCCATTTTCTATCTCAAAAAAAGATATATTTGTTCCAAATGACTACCTAAAATTCTGATTTTAGGTTTTAAAAAATAATTATCATTTTTGTATATAAATTGCAACATTTATTTCATTTTGACTGTCTAATTTGAACCTTATTAAATAAAATATTTAAAACACATTTATTCTCAATTTTAATTGTTTTTGTCTACAAAAACAAAACAAACAAAAAATCCATATTTTGTCACATTGATGCAATTTAGCCCAATTAAAAAAAATGCGTAACTGACATAGTGTAGATAGAAAGGGTTTTAAAACAAGTGTGCTTCTAGCTTTTTTCAAGTTATCATGTTCAGCTTTAAAAGAAATTATATTTGTAATGAAATTCGATAACATATAATATAAAAATATTTTTTCTTCTTGTATCGCTATGATAGCTTAGAAGCTCTGATTTAATATTTATGGCTTGAAGCGTCAATATTGTAGAATATATGTATATGCATTGTTGCCAATGATGTTGTACATGAATTACATTTATAATAAATGATTAACATTATAACTTGTTTACCAATCAAATCACATAATTCTGTGTTAATGTTTGTATCCAGGTGGTATGAAAAGGAAGTTATCAGTAGCCATAGCATTTGTGGGCAACTCTAAAACGGTGATTCTGGATGAGCCCACTGCTGGTGTCGACCCGTATGCAAGGAGGGCAATATGGCAGCTACTTCTCAAGCTGAAGAAAGGTAGGATGCCTGTTTTTAGTTTTAAAAAATATATTTCATGGCATTAACCATTTATTAGTTTATATTTTAACTCGAGATTTCATTCAACTAGTTACATTTAAGGTCACATATTTTAACTAAGCTGGCATTCAAAAGAGCCTCAGTCTGTGAAAACTGCCCTTAATGCATGTGCCTAAAGTGTTTTCCATATAAGCCTGTGCAGTCTTCACAGCCTAATCAGAGGCAACTCTATCCGCCTACAATGGATTTTCGTTTTGAAGATACTTCCTTTGAAAGAAAAATTCTATAAAAGCGGAAAGTGTCATCCATTATTAGCCTATGTTTACTTCACAGGCTTACCTGGGAAGACAATTTACGCACAAGCATTAAGCCCAGTTTACTCATAGCCAGACTTAACTGTTCAACAGCTCTCGTAACGTTCTAGGTCGCACCATAATCCTGTCCACCCACCATATGGATGAAGCAGACGTGCTCGGTGACAGGATAGCGATCATCTCGCAGGGTCAGCTCTGCTGCGTTGGGTCCAGCCTCTTTCTGAAGAATCGCTATGGAAACGGTAACTTTACTTTTCTTTCAACATATTTTGTTTTCAAAAGCAAATAATAATGTTGTTTAAAATATATACATTTGACCATTCATACATAATGGAAACAAGAGCTGTCACCATAGGATGACATATGCCCCCGAAAAACGCTTTTTCGAAACCTAAACGCAGATTTAAAAACCTCAACGCAGACCCTAAGTTTAGACCTAAAGTTCTGCAACATTATTGGGGGTCTTTCCCTTGGGATGGTGTTAACATATTATGAGGGTGACAGACATGCATAAATGTAGATGGTGTAATTTACAAAATATACATTTGAGAACATAAAATGCAATATTTATATTGAATTCATTTGGGATATGATGATAATAGTGATTTTTACATAAAAAGTAGTTACCAATAATATTAATAATAACACTAATAATAATAAAAAGAAGATTAGTAATAATAATTATGATAAAAATAAATGTATCTTATGCTTTAAAGGATATTAATAATGATAGTTATATGTCCTGTCCAGGCTACTACCTGACCTTGGTGCGAAGTGACCGAGACATCGACGAGGACGCCATCTTGAAAGAGCAGCTGATGACAAACATCGAGCCGCGACCAACATCGGCCATGTCAGCAACCAGTGTGCGGTCCATTACAAAGGTTTTGGTAAGTGTTTCTAAATGGGGTTTGATTGAATGATTTTTAAAAGAGGATACTTTGTTAATGTAACATAATGATAAGGGTTTTTAATTGGTCCATTACGAAGGCTTTAGTGTTTCTGAATGGCATTTGACTTCTTGATTATTTTTTTTATTTTAAAAAGAAGATACATTGTAAGTGGTACATAATGATAAGGTTTTTTTGGAGGTTTTTAAAGTGTCGTCCCTGATTACTAGTTTCTTCTCAGATTTTGAAAGAGGGAATACTTAATTAATGACAAGTAACAAAAAGCAGTTTTAGAAATCTTAGTTCCTGTGTGAGGAAGGATGATATGAAAGGTTTAAGTCTAGTTTTTGTTATGCGGTCCATTACGAAAGTTTCGGTAAGTGTTCTGAATGGCCTTTAATTTCTTGATTTGAGTCTCGCTCTGGGGACATCGCTTTTATTGTCTTTTTCATTTAAAGGAAGTCTCTTCTTAGCAAAAATCCAGTATATGTGAAAAAGTGTTGTCACTGATTAGCCTGTGCATACTGCACAGGCTAATCAGTGACAGCATTTTATGCACATGCATTTAGCCCTGTTTTCCCAGAGCACGGCTCATTTCTATGTAGGTTTCGAAAAAAGCATTTTTGGTAAGTGTGAAACAATGATAAGTTTGTTCAGAAATGTTTAAAAACCTGGGTCAATTGTTGTCAAAGATGAGATGACATATTTAAGTTTATTTTTTATTCCCTTTTGATTTGTAGGAGCAGAATTGTTTTTTTCAGTTTGTTGTTAATTCTTTAAACAGTGTAGGCGTTTGTTTCATGTATATATGAAAGTTTTATTGTCCGCTTTGGGATCAGACTACCTACCCTTCAGTCTGTTATTTTATGTGACTATGTCAATTTTCAGTTGGAGGAAAATAACCGTCAAGTAAGCTGTTGATATTTGTACAGTAATTGTCACAGTCTATAGTCAGATTATTGCAGCCATGTTCAATACTTTCATAGTCATGATCGCTTGTGTAAATCATGCTTCACAATTGCCTGGCAATGTTCAGCATTTTCTGCGACACTATCCAGCTCATGAATTGCATGCTGCCTATTGCATTCCTGCTTTCGAAACATTGCATAGATTATTTGAAAAAAGCATGAACAGAAAAAGTTTTGATAAAACATCTGTTTCTGTATTTTTAAAAGACACAAATATTAGTGCATGTTATTGGGTTAGGTAGTAATAGCTTTATATGTATATGCGATCCAAGGTTTGAGTATAAGAAATAAATCTATTAAAGATATTATGTTCAAAGAGCATTATTTGTTATACATGTAGTCTGAGTGGCAGTAATGAGCAACTATTTTATAGGGGAAATATTATCACAATAATAAAACCTATTATAAAAAGGTACATGCACACTAAAGTTGTTACACAGTTTATCAGTCAGACTAGTAGTAAAAGACAGTTTAGCTGCCTAAGTAAATTGATATGTGAGTTGTGCCCTGGAAAAATGCAGCTTTATGCATGTGCGTAAAGTGTCGTCCCAGATTAGCCTTTGCAGTCGTACAGGTTTACCAGATAAGCCTGTGCAGTCATACAGGTAAACCAAATAAGCCTGTGCAATTGTACAAGTTAACCAGATAAGCCTGTGCAGTCATACAGGTTAACCAGATAAGCCTGTGCAGTCATACAGGTTAACCAGGGAATCCATCCAGAGTGGATTTTCTATTAGAAGTTACTTCCTTTAAAAGAAAAAATCCATAAAAGCAAAAAGAGTCGTCCCTGATTAGCCTGTGCAGTCATACAGGTTAACCAGATTAGCCTGTGCAGTCAAACAGGTTAACCAGATAAGCCTGTGCAGTCATACAGGTAAACCAAATAAGCCTGTGCAATTGTACAAGTTAACCAGATAAGCCTGTGCAGTCATACAGGTTAACCAGATAAGCCTGTGCAGTCATACAGGTTAACCAGGGAATCCATCCAGAGTGGATTTTCTATTAGAAGTTACTTCCTTTAAAAGAAAAAATCCATAACAGCAAAAATAGTCGTCCCTGATTAGCCTGTGCAGTCATACAGGTTAACCAGATAAGCCTGTGCAGTCATACAGGTTAACCAGATAAGCCTGTGCAGTCATACAGGTTAACCAGGGAATCCATCCAGAGTGGATTTTCTATTAGAAGTTACTTCCTTTAAAAGAAAAAATCCATAACAGCAAAAAGTGTCGTCCCTGATTAGCCTGTGCAGACTTCTCAGGCTAATCTGGGCTGATACTTTACGCACATGCATTAAGATCTGTTTGCCCAGAGGGAGGCTCATATATTATATTACCGATTGCTCAAGAAAATGCTGCAGCTTTTTTAAGTAAATATTACTGAGAATCTATGCATGTGAAACCTTACAATCACCCCTGCATGTCTTTCAAAATGTTAACACAACATGCAACTAGCACACACAATATTGTTAACATAAGGAACGTAAAAGGTCCATATTGGCACCTGAATGTTTTGAGAAAAAAAATCCATCAGTGTTTTTCTTGGTTATAAAAATAGTATTCTACATCACTGTTTACGCACTGTAATGTTCACTGGCATTTGTATTCAAGAATATTTTTTTTAAATGTAAGTTCAAATATATATTTTAACACCAAAGACAGTTAAAAACAGCAGATTTTAGGAGCAGGTTGGTAAACAAACAACAAATCTGAGCTACATTGAATATATTTATTTTAGCAGTCCGTTAAAAAGGTGTGTTTGGTTATTAAATAAGCGGAGACATGGGTAAATAGGCCTTATGTCATATGCCCAGTGTAGACGCAGTTGCGCAGTCTCGTCTGGAGCAACCCTGTCCCCTAATATTGTGCAGGCTTGTCTAGAGGTAAGCTGGCCGCATATGGCATAACACCTAATAATACATACCTTACTATATATAGTAACACATTTGTACTGTTTTTCATGCCATTATCACCATTGCGGAGTAATTATAAATATTCGGCCCTAGGCCCTCAGAATGTGTGCGCGTGACGTTCAACTGGAAAAAAATGGTGTCCACATTCATTCTTAGCCATACAAAAGAAAAGCATCTACTGGTTATTGTTCTACTCATCGAAGTTGTGCAATAACCATGTTTATTTTTGTAAAGTTTAATTTGCTTCCATGACAAGTTAAAATTCTGGACACATGTCTTCATAGCCATCCATCTTTTCCATTTTAAAGCAATGATGTAAGCAGGCAATTCTTTGTGGATAGACATTCTTTAATCGACTGACAAAGGAACGACTTATTCATCAAAGAAATTACCCTTTTAATTCATCATCGATCTCCTTTGAACAGTTGAGGAACAATACACTGACACTTTTCTTAAATTTAATCCATCAATTGTTCAACAAAACAACGCGTTATTCGAGTACATTCGACATTTTAACGAAATCGAAAATGCAGTCTCACCAGTTTCATTCCAGTTTTATATCCCAACACTGTTATTCACATTCATAATATTATAATAATCCATCGTAAACACACACACTAATCGTTCGATGCTTAAAAATATTTAACTGTTAAATAAAAACACCCCAAGTCCAATTTGTTGTTGTCCTTAAATCCAAAGCGTCTAGCTAGATCTAGTTTCGTCATTTAAATTACGTCACACGAGATACTTCATAAATTGCGTAATCAATTCAATGAAAATATAAGTACGGAGAGCTGGTTCTTCATAAATTTTAGTGAAGGACCAAAATAGAATGATTTTATTACTCAAAACCTGTGCCCATCTATAATTTAGTATAAAAGTAAGATATATATTATAGACGTTAATACACGGCTGAGCCGGGCCGGGCAGTGATAATTGGCAGTAGGTCGCAAACAGCCCTCGGGCTAAAGCCTTTGGGCTGTTATGCACCCTGCGGGCAGATTATCAAGGCCCCGCCCGGCTCAGCCGTGTATTATCCTCTAATTTTTGCACGACATGGGTCATATGATATTTTCTCCCAAACTGTTTTAGGAGTTTATTTTAATGCCTTGAAGCCCTTGATTCAAGAGGCATAATAATCATAGTTTTTGGAATGCCCATCTATACACAGTTGTTGTTTAAGATTATTCCCCGACCACCAACATCACCCATCCTCACTGCAACCTTGACCTAATTTGAACTAAGAAATATGCCATCCGCTATCAACTGAGGGCAGGTCTTTGCATGTCAAACACATATGGTTCTTTCTTTTTCTTGTCAGTAACTTGAATAGGGAGCAGTGAGGGTCATAAGAGTCATAATGAAGTTTAATTATATGTTTTCCCTTAATTTGAATAAAAGCATGTGTAATTTTAATGTTTGCTAATTTTCTAACAGCCATTCGTTAACAGTAAAGTAAATACAAGGTTTGCAATATAGAATAAGGGAGAAAGTGCCCTTTCTCCCTTCTAAAATTTGCATTTTATAAATAATTGAAATAAATGTGATTTTTTTATTACAACACTTAGTGCCCAGTGAGGTGGATAAGAGGTACACAGAAGAAAATGTTTGGAATTACAAAAAATGATTGTTATGTTATGTTCACTACTTTTGTTACAGCCCTCAATGCCCAGTGAGGTGGATGAGGGGTTTACAGAGGGGAAATCAGACAGCGATCCTCCAACACCACCTAACACAGATGCAGCATATCCAGGTGACTACAAGGAGCCTGGTTCTGGGAAAACTGGGCTTAATGCATGTGCTTAAAGTGTCATCCCAGATTAGCCTGTACAGTCAGCACAGACTAATCAGGGACAACACTCTTCTACACTTTAATGGACTTTTTTGTTTAAAAAAAAACTTTAACAAAAATCCAGGCTAAACAGAATATGTTGTCCATGATTAGCCTGTGTGGACTGCATTTTTAGCTCTGCTGTTTTCAGAGAAATCCCGAGGTATTTTCATAACCAGCTCGTCGTGTCGTCCGCTGTCCGCGTCGTGCTAAAACCTTTAAATTTTGTCAAGGTTTTGAACATTGGCTCTAAAATCAAAGTGCTTCCACCTACAACTTTGAAACTTCATATATAGCTGCACCTTGATGAGTTCTACAAGCCACACCCATATTTGGGTCACTAGGTCAAATATAAGGGCACTGTGACCTCTACACAAAAAAAAAATCTGACAAGCTTTCATTTATTAAAAAATGCACCCGCAGCCAAGCGTTGGCACCCGTTATGCGGTGCTCTTGATTTTTTTAACTTTCTAAACTCATTTTGATATTTTCTGTTTTCACAGGCTTCTCTGTGAAGAAAGTGACATCCTTCGTCAAGAAGTACGTTCCAGAAGCAAAGCTCGTTGAAGACAATATGACGGAGCTGAGTTACCAGCTGCCAGATGAGGCAGCGAGACGGGGAGACTTCGAGCGGCTATTTTCAGAACTTGAGAGGTCACATGATGACTTGGGTGTTTCAAGCTTCGGAATTTCAGATACCAGTCTGGAGGAGGTAGGGGCTTAGTGTGAAACCTTTACTGCTTAGATATGTATTTTTATTGAAGTGTTTGTTGTCCCTTAGAAAATAAAGTTGAATTACAGACGTTTTTAATAGATTCAAGTTTGAATCCTTTGCAGCCCTTAGATACTTGAGTAGCAATTGCATAAAACCAGAACAGCCTGCGAGTTACTTGCAGGCGTTTCTGGTTTTATGCTTGTTCCCTATAGCCATTTTCCCTTTGCTTCTGGAGGGAAAGGGTTAAGAGTGAAATTTTATTGGAATGTTATGGAATAGAATTCTGCTACCATTTAAATGTTTGATTAAGCTTATTTTAATGTTTTGAAATAACCATAGCATTTATCCATGTTTATGTCACCATGGAAAGCTCTGGCACATACATAAATACTTTGTCAAAAGAAAATATCCACACAAACTTTTTTTTAGATTTTGAGTTTTAAATCTCTTACTAATACTGATAAACAAAGCTGTCAAAAAAATCTATTTCTTTCAGAGAAGTTACCTTTTTGATGGTATTTTTTCTATGTTCTTAAACATAATCAGTTTTATTGGAGTAAATTTCTGTGTCAGGTGTTCCTGAAGGTTGCGGAGGAGAATTACGATGATTCTGATGAACTCAAGCGTAACAAGCTGGATGAAATGGCCGACGGTGAGCATGTTCAAGTGGTTTGGCATCATTGTTTGTTCTGCCAATATGTTTTCATTTATGAGCCTTGCTGTGGGAAAATGGGGCTTAATGCATGTGCATAATGTGTTGTCTTTATTGTATCTGTTTAAAGGAAGGCTCTTTTAAGCAAAAGTCCAGTTAAGGCGGAAAGTGTTGTCTCTGACTAGCCTGTGTGGACTGCAAAATCTACTCTGTGATGGTTCTTTATGTGCATGCATTAAGACAGTGTTCCCAGAACTTGGCTCATATTTGCTTGGATATCCCCTTACAACCCTTTCCCACTCAGAGCCAAAGTGAAAATGGTCATGTGCAAACAGCATAAAACCAGAACAGCCTGCGAGTCACTCACAGTCTGTTCAGGCTTTGTGCTGATTGCTGCTCAACAGTATCTATGGGTTTGAAATGAAGCCTTTAAAATTTGAATCCAGTTAATAAAATTTCACTTTCTTTGGAACTACAAATGCATCAAAATTCATATCTAAGTGTTAAAGGGCTAAACAGTTGTTATTGCGTTTCTTCCACAGGGGGCAGACTAGCAAGGAATGTGACGCGTCTAAGTTTCAAGCGAAAGAAGAAGCTGTCTCTGCTGGGTCGTATGCAGGGAACCAACCGCGTGGACAGCACTACTGATCTTATGGCAGACCAGGACAATGGTAGGACACTTGCACTGCTCTCTTCTTACTTGAAGAAAATATAAGTTAAAACCTTTTTTTTAACCCCGATTGCAATTAAAGCCTTAGGCTGATTAAAATGCTTTTGCATCGGTTTCCCGGGTAGAACTAGCACTTGGTGTCTTTGAAGGAGATTTAAATAACACATCCACAGTGGGGATCCAAATGGTTTCCTTCAAGTCGGTAGGAGGACACCATATCCGCTTCACAATGGCACCATGCAAATGAAGTGGGGCGTTTTCTGTGTAAATTATTTGCAGACAAGTGAAGAATGGTGATGGGGGCATAAGGTGTTTCCCAACATGTGGGCATCTCTTAGTTTAAATCTATTTATTTAAGCTTGATAGCATCAAAATGTTGAGGCTTATTGAGACGTTCTTGAGTCTGTTTTCTTGGCCTAGATCCAGTACTTGATGTCTTTATGGAAATCTAAAGAACGCTCCTGTGGTAAGGATCGAACCCGTGAACTCCTGGTTGCTAGGCAGACACCATATCCATTACGCCATGCCTGGGCATCTCTTGGGTTTCCATCATAAGAATTTTTAGGGTTGTACTTATACCACTGATTGTCACATTTGAAGAGTTTAAAATTATAATACTTCCTAACAGAGCATGGTGTTTTCATCAGTTTCATTGTACTTTATTTTGTGTGTATAGGTAGTTTGAATGTACAATAATTTTATTCATTTTATGTGTTAACATACTTAATAAAATGAACTGACTGTTGGGAAAAGTGGTACCATCGTAGTTTGGTAATTGTTCAACTTGACTTGGGTGTGTTGTTTCACATTTACATATTGAATGCTTACAATGGTTCACATGACGTTGCCCAAAATACGTTAATGCATTTCTGTACTAGTTTATTTTTCTGTATAAAGCACGCACACGTTTGATGGGTGGAGGTATACAATTCGTATTTAAATAAATCTGTTTCTGTACTTGTATAAGCATGCAGATACAATTATTCAAGGCCTTTGTTTGACATTAAAATTGCTATCTTTTGTTTTAAATCAGTATTCCTATTTTGTATGCATTTTGTAGTTAAATTTCGCTTGTAAACTAGAGAAGAAAACAAATAAATTAAGATAATTATTAACCTTGTTTTCCAAAGGAAAAAACTGGTTATTGACCGTACCGGTTTCACTGGAGGGGACTTATGGTTTTCGCTCTGTGTGTCCGTCCGTCCATCTGTCTGTCAGTCTGTCACACTTTTCTGGATCCTGCTATAACTTTAAAAGTTCTTCATATTTTTTCATGAAACTTGAAACATGGACAGATGGCAATATGGAGATTATACACGTCATTTCATTTTGTTCCTATGTCAAGAATTTTGGTTGCTATGGCAACAAATAGACTAGAAATTGTGCTGAAAATGGTGGATCCTGTACACTTTTCTAGACCCTGCGATTAATTTAAAAACTTCTTCATATTTTTCATGAATCTTGAAGCATGGTTAGATGGCAATATTGACATTATGCACGTTATTTCATTTTCTTTCTACGTCAAAAATTCTGGTTGCTATGGCAACAAATAAAATTAAAAAAAAATAAAAAATCTGACAATGGTGGAGCCGGTAGGGGACATATATTGCTTTGGCAAAAGTCTTGTTACATTGGTGGGCGGGCGGAATAAGCTTGTCCGGGCCATAACTTTGTCATTTATTGAGACTTTAAAATCATTGGCACATTTGTTCACCATCATTGGATGGTGTATCATGCGAAAGAATTACATCGATATCTCCGTGTCAAGGTCACACTTTGAGTTCAAAGGTCAAAAATGGCCATAAATGTGCTTGTCAAAGCCATAACTATGTCGTTCATTGTGAGATTTTAAAATCATTTGGCACATTTGTTTACCATCATTGGACGGTGTGTCATGGGAAAGAATAACGTCGATATCTCCAAGGTCAAGGGCACACTTTGAGTTCAAAGGTCAAAAATGGTCATAAATGATCTTGTCCGGGCCATAACTATGTCAATCATTGTGAGATACAAAAATTACTCTGTGCATTTGTTCACTATCATTAGACGGTGTGTCATGGGAAAGAATTATGTCGATATCTCAATGGTCAAGGTCACACTTTTAGTTCAAAGGTAAAAAATGGCCAAAAATGGTCATGTCTGGGCCATAACTATGTCATTCATTGTGAGATTTTAAAATTACTCGTACGTTTTTGTTCTTAAACATTGGCTGGTGTGTCATGCAAAAGGATTATTTCGATATCTCCAAGGTCAAGGTCACACTTGGAGTTCAAAAGTCAAAATTGGCCATAAATGAGCTTGACTGGGCCATAACTACATGTATGTAATTCATTGTGAGATTTTAAAATGACTCTGTACATTAATTTTGTTCACAGTCATTGGATGGCATGTCATGCGAAAGAATTCAAGAGTTCAAAGGTCAAAATGGCCATAAATGATAATGCCATAATAATTCTTAAAAAGTGCCATAAATTAGCTTCTCATGTTTTGTGAAGACAGCATGCAAAATATTCTGTGTCAATGCAGCATGTGGGGGTATATGTCACGTCTATGACACTGACAGAGCTCTAGTTATAAATAAAAAAAAATGAAAACCTGGTTTTGTGATGATATTTTCCCTTGTTTAAATATGATATATTATAACTATTAGTTTATACAAGGCTTCTCCAAAACAAATTTATGTTGAAGGTTTGTAAATGTTTTTCTAGAAAACAAACAATAAAAATGCAATGATTTCCATAGATAAGCATTTTTGGGTTAGAAATAGTTGAAAGTTCTTAATGATTTTCTTTAAGAATGGTTTCATCAACTGATCCAGGAAATTGCTGATGCTGATATTTTTTTTGTTTATCCTGTCTGTTTCTACGCCTTTCAAGCATGTTCAGGGCTGTTCTTGAAAACATTAAATTTCTCTTGAGTTTTTTTTCAACACATGCAATACACTGTAATCTCCTTTATTCATTAGCCTAAGCAATTGATAAATATTATAAATGAGATATTACAGAGACAGAGTCGAGAAATAATTCAAATTATAGTTGAAAATTAAAGTCATTATGCATGCATAAGCAAAGATTTTAGCCATGTGAGTGATACTTTAATGTTGCTTTACTATCATTTAAAACTCAATTAGGAACCTTGCTCTGTGAAAACAGGGCTTAATTCCTGTTTGTGCAGTATTATCGATGATTAGTCTGCGCATTTACATAAGGTAACCTCGGAAGATACTTTCAGATTTTATGGTATTTTTTTGTTTAAAGGAAGTCCCTTCTCGTCAAAAAAACAAATTTTTCCGTACATTGTTTTACCTGATAAGCCTCTGCATGCTGCTCAGGCTAATCTGGCATGACTTTAAGCACATGCATTAAGCCCCATTTTCACAGAGTTAGGCTAAGATATATAGTATGAATAATAGTTCTTTAAGCATGCAATTAATGGTGATGATTTAAAAAAATGTTTGCCAAAACAATATACATGTATGACAAAATAATAATTGAGTGATAATAGTAATTAAATATTGAGTACTGGTATGAAAGCTTTTAATTTTACCAGCTACTATTCTCATGTCAGATTAATATAAGATATATTGTTGATATAGAGCACTAAAGCACTGATGCCTTTTGCAATGTTGGGTTAACTGTTATTATCCCCTGCCAATAGCGGACGGATATAGAATTGGCGTTGTCTGTAAGTTCGTTTGTCTGTCAGTCCATCCGTCTGTCACAAGCTTTTTAGGGCTATATCTCTGAAACTATAAGATATCAACATGAAACTTCAAGGTGTGTATATATCAATGAGGAAAAGTCCATGCATAAGAACCATAACCCTACACTTTCCTAAATAAGAGTAATTGCACTATGATTTGTATTATTTTTTATGGGCTATATCTCATAAACTATGTAAGATTTCATCATGAGACTTCTTTGGTGTATAGATATAAATGAGGAGAAGTGGCATGCACAGGAACCATAATGCTACACTTTCTTCAATAAGAGTTATTGCCCTTCGTTGTATTTTTGTGATGTGACTTTTCAGGGCTATATCTCCGATACTATACAAGATTTCTACATAAAACTCATGAATATAAAGATCTCAAAGTGGAGATTCAATGCATAGAAATAATAACCTTTGTAATTAGTTCTGCACCCATCAATACATCAAATTTATATGCCTGGGGATATGAATTCAATAAATTTGCTTGTTCTTATATTGTATAAATTTTGCATAATAAAGACTTTCATTCAGGAACTGAGCATGTGGCTTTTATTATTCTATGTAACGTTTTTATTTCGCAGAGTCAGTTATTTCCGGACCTGTAAGTGATTACGGAGAGAACGGGTTCAGTCACTGTGAGCATGAAAAAGTGACTGGTTGGCGTCTTACGCTGCGTCAGTTCATAGCCATCTTTGTCAAGCGCTTTCATCACGTCCGACGCAGCAAGAAAGGATTCCTGGTGGAGGTAGGTTTTAATCTTAGTCAAGACTTAAGCCTCGTTCTGTGAAAACTCTGCTTCATGCATATGTGTAAAGTATCATCCTGATAAGCCTGATCCCCATTTTCCTACGCACATGCATTAAGCTCCATTTTTCTATGTGTATGCATTAAGCTCCGTTTTCCTACACACATGCATTAAGCCCCATTTTCCTACGCACATGCATGTAGCACAATTTTTTCTATGCACATGCATTAAGCCCCATTTTCCTATGCACATGCATTAAGCCCCATTTTCCTATGCACATGCATTAAGCCCCATTTTTCCAGAGCACAGCTCAAATTTTTAATATATTTTAGCTTTGATTTCAATATGTTGAGTATCTTTCATGAAGACTTCTTATGAAGTTGACAATTAAAATATACTATAATCAAGTTTAACATAGCTATTTTGACTGTTGAAAAATTGACAAACAGTCAAAATAGCTGACTGTCAGAAATCTTGAGCATTGAAGATGAAAATACTGTGCTTAACGTGACCTTCACATATGGGTGAGAAAATATGAGGAATTCACTGATGATTCTCTTGTTTTGTCAAATGCACAACAGCCACAATGAAAGATCATGCATGGATATTTGTGAAAACATAGCAACCAAAAAATGACTGCCAATTTTATTAAATAATAGGATTATAACAGTGAAAATTTCGGCAGCATTTAAGACTCTTAGATACTTGTGTTTTAAATATGAATGTTTGATTTTCAAAATTAAATGATTTTATTTAAATTTACTTCATGAAAAAAAAGTATATCAAAAATATATAATTGGGTCTAAGACAAAACTTTAATTTTAACACCATCTTTAAATTAACATGAGTTCACAATACTGATATTCCAATATATTTAATTATGTGATGACGGCATTATACATTATGATATGAGCTGTGTTGTGGGAAAACTGGGTTTAATGCATGTGCATATATCAGTCCTCACAGGCTAATCAAGGACGACACTTTCCACTCTTTTAAGTATTTTTTATGTCCCCCACTATAGTAGTGGGGGACATATTGTTTTTGCCCTGTCTGTCTGTTGGTCTGTCTGTCTGTTTGCGCCAACTTTAACATTTTGCAATAACTTTTGCTATATTGAAGATAGCAACTTCATATTTGGCATGCATGTGTATCTCATGAAGCTGCACATTTTGAGTGGTGAAAGGTCAAGGTCATCCTTCAAGGTCAGAGGTCAAATATATGTGGCCAAAATCGCTCATTTTATGAATACTTTTGCAATATTGAAGATAGCAACTTGATATTTGGCATGCATGTGCATCTCATGGAGCTGCTCATTTTGAGTGGTGAAAGGTCAAGGTCAGAGGTCAAATATATGTGGCCCAAATCGCTTATTTTATGAATACATTTGCAATATTGAAGATAGCAACTTGATATTTGGCATGCATGTGTATCTCATGGAGCTGCACATTTTGAGTGGTGAAAGGTCAAGGTCATCCTTCACAAGGTCAAGGTCATCCTACAATGTCAAACATCATATAGGGGGACATTGTGTTTCACAAACACATCTTGTTGTTTAAATGACATCTGTTCTCATGGTAAATTCAGTTCATGCAGAAAGTGTTGTCCCTTATTGGCCTGTGTGGACTGCACAGGCTAATCTGGGATGACACTTTAAGCACATGCATTAAGTCCAGTTTTCTAAGAATTAAGCCCATCTCAACTTTTGTTGCAGATTGTGTTGCCGGTTCTGTTTATTCTGATGGCCATGACATTCTCTCTGATTGCCCCGCCCTTCTCTGAGGAGCCCGCCCTTGAGCTTCATCCCTGGCACTACAAACCAGCGCGGGGCGATGATCATCTCTACATGTTCTACAGGTGAGGCCATCTTGAAAATGATTAGCAGTGTTCTCCAGAAGCATCGACAGCTGGAAATTTCACCAATTACTAACAATATTTGGGAGGCCACTTTTTCTTTAAATATTTATTCAAAACAGGACAAAAAAGGCCCATTTCAGTTCTTAGTTGCTGGTTACTTTGAAAATATAACTGGCTACTCAAAAATGTATATATTATCATAACTACCACTAACAGTGGTAGCAGCAGCAATCAGTGTAATTTATGGTGTTATAGTACAACCTAACGGAAGCTTGCTTTTGGAAAGCTTTATGTAACTGTCACAAGACGCTGTAAGATCCAAAGGTTAAGGTCACACTTAAAGGTCAAAAGTTATTTAATCATTAAACAGCTTCTCCAGCTTGTGCATACATTCATCATACAATATTGAAATTACTTACTGCAAATCCCCCGTTGGTGCAAAAAGGTACCATGCTCCTTCTAATTTCTATGTCACATGGTACCCAATGATACAAAATTGCATCCAGAGGGCAAAATGTCCTGAGTATCAAATTGTCTTATTTCTGGTAAGTCCTGTCTCAAATCTCAAAGTTCAAGGTAATACTTAGAGGTAAAATGTCCAATACTGGCATATTGAAGATTGTCCGGACTGCAACTTCATCATTCATCTTGCAATATGAAATAATTTGCCACTCATGTTCACCATGTGGAGAATGGTGTCACGCGCAAGGAATGTATGGACAAAGGTCTAAGTCATAATTAGAATTGAACGGTCAAACATTTGCATGGTGCAGCATGTTAAATAATAATGAGCATTCCTGACATGTTGTTGACTGGAATCTAGTCTGATTTGTTAAGCAATTATGCAGTCTCTGTTATTTTCAATATAAGCTTTGCAAATTACTGATTTACACATGTGGCTTAGCAATGACACTACTTCGTGTAGTTGCAATGTATCCTTATATATTACTTGTATGTTACTGCACTCCTTATAAAAAATATTTGTAAAGCACTAGCCACTTAAATCTCTCTCAAAAACTTATTCAAAGGAATGTTACTTTATAATTTAAAACACGAATAATGCTTTGTCAACCTTTGTATTTTAAACAGGTTAAGCAGCGAGTTGTCAGGGAGAATAATGTAGTCTACTTTAGAAACTTTAAAACTTATTTGCCTTATTTTTTTAGCTGGTTTCTGATTATTCAACTAATAAACATAATTAAGTCATATGGCCATTTACTAAATATTATGGTAATGATTGATATGCAAATATAATAATGAAATATAAACAAACAATTATGACCAATAATCTTGTGATGGTAATTTCAAACTTTCAAAACTCAAAATCATTGTAGATATACTAAAAAAAAAGCAGAACTACAATCGTTAAATATATAATATTTTATGAACGAATGTTTAGCAATGACGCCCCAGGCAGCACTGTTCCCGTTGCAACTAGAATGGAGGATACTATACAGACACTTGCGGGGGTGGGCAATCGATGCCTGAAGGACCACACCCTGCAGGCAATCACTAAGCCTGGACAAATGTGAGTCGGTCAATTAACCAGCAGTATATGAGATCCTGGACAAATGTGAGTCGGTCAATTAACCAGCAGTATATGAGATACTTTCTGGAAAATGGGGCTTAATACATGTGCCAAAGTTTCTTCCGCAGTCCGCACAGGCTAATCAGGAAGACACTTACTGCCAAAACTTGATTTTTAACTAAGAAGAGACGTCCTTTAATCATCAAATTCCATATTCCATAGAAGTTGAAAGTGTAATCACTGAATAGCCTATGCAGACGACACTTTACCCACATGCATTTATTCCCATTTTCATAGAGCAAGGCTGACATTAAATAAAAGACAATTAGAAGTACAAAGTATTTCTTGAATATTTTTGGTGTGAAATTATTCCTGTTCTGCAAGATTACTCTTTTCTCTGACATAAGAGAACTGATAAAAAAATTATTTGTACGTTTACATAAAGCAAATGACACTCAACATTGTACAAGCATAAGGCTAGTAATTTTGTAAAGTCATCCATAAAATTGAATGTGAAAAAAAAATACAAAAAATAATACAATTCAATTTTTACTGTTTGAACATGATACACTGCAGATCTCTATATCAAGATAATTTAAAAGCCATTGATGGTAAAATTTATGAAATGTGTTATTATATTCATAAATTGTTTGTAATCTCTTTTAAGTGTGGAGTGGGGTGCATTCAACCCACACAACCTATTAATGAGGAAAATAAAATGTATTGAACGGAAAGTAATATTGCAATTTCAGAGGCAAAGACAAATACGAGTGTGAGCCCCCAGGGGATGCTGCCTTCTCTCCGTATGTGGCGTTCAACAAGACGATAGACTGCGACTGTAGCTCCGGTTGGCAGGTGTGTCCTGACAATGCTGCCGGACCAACACCGTCCAGTCGTCTGCTGCCCTCAACCGATTACCTGCTCAACATGACTGGCCGGGACGTAGCTGATTGGATTGTGAAGACAAATAAAGAATACGATAGACGAAGGTTTTTATAAGCTTTCCATGTAGCTTTTGTTTTGGTTTGGGTGTTGTTGTTTTTTAATGAAATAATATTGGCTTATTTTATATAGCAGTTGGGTTTTTTTTGTTCAAATTTGGGTCTGGTAGGGGGGACCCATTCCCAATGGAAAAAAGTAGGTATTTTTCCCCCAATGGGACCTTAAAAAAATTCCCATTGAAGGTTTCCAAAAATAATATATTTTTCAATAAATTAAGTGTTGTGTGTTTATTTTTGAATTTTCATTTAATCATTGGTTGTCTTAAATATTTTTAAATCATCAATGTTTTTCAATTACTTTGTTTACTTTTTTTCTAGCTCTGTGTGATGCGCAAGTATTGACTGGAGGGTTTTAAATGATACTTGTTTGTCTTTGTGTCATTTCTTGATAGGAAATATAATCATGGAATGTAATATAATTTAGGGTAGTTCTGGAGAAATGGAGCCTAATACATGTCCTGAAAGTGTTTCCCTGATTAGCCTGCACATCTGCACAGCTAAATTAGGGACAACATTTTCAGATTTTATGATAATTTTTTTTTAGTAAGAAGTCTATTCTAAGCAAAGTTTTAATTAAGGCGGAAAGTGTTGGGCTAATCTTGGACAATACTGTAAGCACATGCATTAAACCCAGATTTCCCAGAGCGAGACTCATTTAATTATTTGTGTCATGTTCTGAGAAAACTGGGCTTAATGCATGTGCGCAAAGTGTCGTCCCAGATTAGCCTGTGCAGTCCGCACAGGCTAATCAGGGACGACACTTTCCGCTTTTATGGTATTTTTAGTTTCAAGAAAGTCCCTCCTTACCGAAAATCAAGTTTAGGTGGAAAGTGTTGTCCCTGATTAGCCTGTGCGGACTGCACAGGCTAATCTGGGACGATACTTTACGCACATGCATTATGCCCAGTTTTCTTAGAACAAGACACATTTGATGATTATTATCAGTTATGGAGGCCTGTCATTTGGAGAGCGTGACTTCTCAGCCTTCTCTGGCAACATAACGGACGTTCAGCAACGGATCGAGAGGATATTGTCTGCTGCAAACAATGGTTCCAAGGTCAACATCGCTGACAACATGTTCTTCTATGACCTCACTGAGATATTGCCTGCACTTGCAACTAGAGATGTTGCTAAGGTGGGGGTTTTATATGAGCCTTGCTCTGTTTAAAGTAGGTTTAATGCATATTTGTAAAGTGTTGTCCCATATTAGCCTGTGCAGTCTGCACAGGCTAATCAGGAACAACACTTCACTTTATTTGTATTTTTTGTTTAAAGAGAGGCTTTTCTTGAGAAAAATTTAGTTTAGGCTGGTCAAAACATCATTATGTAAATTAAATGCCTTTTAAGCTCACCTGAGCGATAGCTCGGGGTGAGCTATTGTGATCACTCAGCGTCCGGCGTCCGTCCGTCCGTCCGTCTGTCTGTAAACAATTTGTAAACATCTTCTTCTGCTAAACCATTGAGCCAATTTCAACTAAATTTCATGTGGAGCATCCCTAGGTCATGGGACAAAAGAATTGTTAAAAAAAATTTGATCACATAACCAAGATGGCCGCCATGACCATATATGGTAAAAACCTTAAAAAATCTTCTTGTCAGAAACCGCTCATCAGATTTTCAAAAAATTTCACAGGGATGATCTTTGAAGGCTCCCCTGAAAAAGTTGTTCAAAGAAATTTGATTTGTCAAAAAACATGGCCGCAGGAGCTCGTTAAACTTTGCATGTTTATTCGTTTTTGCCTATTTTGTGAAAACTTTCAAAAATCTTCCACATTTTTTGTCCGATCCTTTCCAAATTTGCACAGTGTCTTTATATCAATGAGGACACGAACCCTACAAAAAAATGAGCATTATTGGTCCATGAAGTACAGAATTACCTCCCCTTGAATTGAGAAAATGGTGTTTATGCAATAAAGTCCAAATTTTTCATCCAATTCTTTCCAAACTTGTAAGGATTTAGCATGGTTCAAACAAGGGAAACAACTACGGTTTATGCATGTTCTTTTTATTACAGATTTGCCTCCCTTTAATTCATTCAAAATCTCATTTTACAGCAGAGATTCCAAATCTGACCTGTAAATGAGCCCCATATTTACTGCCAGTGCTAGGTTACCTTTTCCCATTTGATCATTCTTAAGTATTGGTCTTGTAATGCTGCTACTGCTTCTGCTACTGCTACTGCTACTGCTACTACTACTACTACTACTACTACTACTACTACTACTACTACTACTACTACTACTACTACTACTACTACTTCTACTACTACTACTACTACTACTTCTTCTACTACTACTACTACTACTACTACTACTACTACTACTACTACTACTACTACTACTTCTACTACTACTACTAGTACTACTACTACTAGTACTACTACTACTACTACTACTACTACTACTACTACTACTACTACTTCTACTACTACTACTACTACTACTACTACTTCTACTACTACTACTACTACTACTACTACTACTACTACTACTACTACTACTACTACTACTACACTACTACTACTACTACTACTACTACTACTACTACTACTACTACTACTACTACTACTACACCACCACCACCACCACCATTCACAGTGACAAAAAACGTATTCACACAATGGCTGCTACTACAACTTATAGCCCATATAGGGGGGCATGCATGTTTTACAAACAGCCCTTGTTTCTATGGGATTTTAACCACAACTGTTCATTTTTATCTCCGACACATATTTTTAGGTCACCTGTCATGAAGTGACACGGTGAGCTTATGTGATCGTGTGATGTCCGGCGTCCGTTGTGCGTGCCCGCGTGTGTCCGTGCGTCCGTCCGTCAACAATTTGTTTGTGTAGACAGTAGAGGTCACAGTTTGCATCCAATCTTGATGAAATTTGGTCAAAATGTTTATCTTGATGAAATCAGGTTTGGGATTGTATTTGGGTCATCTGGGGTCAAAAACAAGGTCACTAGGTCAAATAATAGAACAACCTTCTGTAGACAATAGAGGTCACAGTTTTCATCCAATCTTTATGAAATTTGGTCAGAATGTTTATCTTGATGAAATCTGGGTTGGGATTTTATTTGGGTCATCTGGAGTCAAAAACTAGGTCACTAGGTCAAATAATAGAAAAACCTTGTGTAGACATTAGAGATCACAGTTTTCATCCAACCTTTATGAAATTTGGTCAGAATTCTTGATGAAATCTGGGTGGGATTGTATTTGGGTCATCTGGGGTAAAAATCTAGGTCAAATAAATAGAAAAACCTTGTGTTGACAATAGAGGTCACAGTTTTCATCCAATATTTCTGAACTGTGGTCAGAATGTTTATCTTGATGAAATCTGGATTGGGATTGTATTTGGGTCATCTAGAGTCAGGAACTAGGTCACTAGGTCAAATCATAGAAAAACATTGTGTAGACAATAGAGGTCATAGTTTTCATCTGATCTTAATGAGTCAGGTGAGCGATTCAGGGCCATCATGGCCCTCTTGTATTGACACACCAAGAACTAGTTCCACAAAGGTGTCAGGCTTTGAACACAATTTAAGTTGCAACTTTAGTGTATGTTACCTTATTTGTTTTTACAAAACTAAATGAATGTAAACCCTTTCTCATTCAGAAGCAAAGTGAAAATGGCTATGCGCAAACAACATAAAACCAGAACAGCTTGCGAGTAACTCGCAGTCTGTTCAGGTTTTATGCTGTTTGCTGCTCATCAGTTTCTTAGGGTTGGAAAGGTATTTAATTAAATGTAACTTTCTAAGGGACTACAAATGCGTCAAAATACGTATCTAAGTGGTTAAGGGGTAGGTAGTGGTCAAGCTGTCATACATTAAGAAAAACACCATAATAATAACATATATATCAATGAACTAGTTCATATTAAATTGCATGGCTTGTATGGCTTGTATGTAAAATGCTAATAACTAATTAGATGGTCATGCGAAAATTGGTCTAATGCCATATGTGGCTAGCATAGCTCATGCCCAGCCTGCGCAAAAAGGAGCTACCTTGTCAGCTATAAAGTCATGCCAGGCTTTGTGGTCTCATTTGATGAGAGAGAAGCTCCTGGCCAGCCTGAGCAAATGCACATGTTAGTCTGGAGCTTTGCTGGCCACAGGTAGCGTAAAACCTATTTTCACAATATGCCAGTCTAATAAATGCATGCTATTAAACAAAATGACTGGTGTTGTTCAATATAGCCAAAAAGGCATGCATGAACAAATTACACCATACAAAATATTTTAATATCAATATGCAAGTAAATAATAAATTGCATGGCTTGTAAATACAATCCTTATAAGTAATGAGCCATGTCATGCGAAAATGGGTCTAATGCCATAGTAGGCCAGCAGAGCTCAAGACCATTCGGTACCCCTCGCAGATTATCATAATCGGACTCTGGAGAAATACGGGTTGAAAGTAGTCCGCCCACGTGATACCATTCTAAGAATGTTACAACAACAAAAACAATAACAACGACGGCGTCCATAATTCCTGTAGAGTTTGTACTTGCTCTGGCTTCAGAGCATAGAAAATCCCCATTTTCATCTTTGCAAAATGTAAACAACTCGCAAAACCGGCCATGTTTGTTTTGACTATTTAATTTTGATTCGCGTAGGCCCGCGTAGGTAGACCGCAATACCGCTTCCGAAATGTGTATTCATACTATCTCCTTCGAGGTACTTATCCGATGTTTGACGGAAAGGGCCGAGAATGTGCGATTGAGCTCAAGACCTGCCTGGGCATTTGCGCAGTTTTGTCAGGAGCGACTTTGTCTGTTACAAAGTCACGCAAGGAAAAGAAATATCAATAGCGGACAGAGGAGCTTCTGTGAATGCACAGACTGGTCTTGTGCTATGCTGGCCGCATATGGCATAAGACCCATTTTCCCGTGACACTGGTCTGATATAAGACCCATTTATGCATGACGTTTGTTGAGTAGAAGACCCATTTTTTATTGACAGCGGTCTAATAGTAAATGTATGATGTTATACAACAGGTGTGGTTCAACAATCGTGGATGGATAGCTTCTGTGTCCTACATGAATGTTATGAATAACCTGATCCTGCGTAGCAACCTTCCCAAGGGCACTGACACCACAGAGTACGGAATCGTAGCCATCAATCATCCCATGAAGATGACAAAGGAGCAGCTTAACGACGAGGCTTTGTAAGTACACTTTAACGGGGCTAAATGCATGTGCTTTAAATATTGTCTCACATTTGCTCAATTATAATGTCTTATTTGAAAACCAAAGTGGAATGTAGGGTCATCTGTGTACTATAGCCACATGTCTCAATTGTCTTAAACAATCTAAGGAAATATTGGTCTGCATTTGTAAGGTTAGTTATTCTTTAACCCTTTCCCACTCAGAAGCAAAGTGAAAATGGCTATATGGGAACAGCAAACAACCAGAACAGCCTGTGAGTAACTCGCAGTCGGTTCAGGTTTTATGCTGTTTGCTTCTCACCAGTATCTTGGGGCTGGAAATGAAGCCTTTGAAACTTGAATCTTGTCAGAAAGGTTTTTAATTAAATTTGAATTTCTGGGACTCTACAAATGCATCAAAATATGTATCAACGTGGTAAAGGGTTAAGGCCTCAAGTTTTCTTGTTAATCTTTTTCCAGGTACAGCAGTTTTAAAGACGTGGTAATATCGATCTGTGTGATATTCGCGATGTCCTTCATTCCCGCCAGTTTCACGATGTACCTGATCGAGGAACGCGTGTCCAACTCCAAGCATCTGCAGTTTGTCAGTGGCGTAAACCCCGTCATGTACTGGGTGACCAACTTTTTCTGGGATATGGTGAGTTAGTAAAACCTTAACCATTTACCATAAGTTTAAGTTTTGAATCAAAGGATCCTCTTAATCTTGCTTTATTTCAGTCATTTGACTCCAGATTGTTTTTGTGCACAAAGCTAAATCTTACCAATAAATTTTTTTTTGTTGTTTTGCAAAAGTCTGTTTGTCAACATGACCCAATCTCACGCAAAAAGACTGCAAAACTACTGCAATATTTTAGTACACTCTACTCCTACCAGTAGCATTCATATCTTTTGTAACCCTTTCCCACTCAGATACGCATTTTGAAGCTTTGATAGTCACCTATAAACAAAATTACGTTCGAGCCTTGCTTTGTGAAAATGGGGCATAATGCATGTGCATGAAAAGTTGTGCAGTCTGCACAGGCTAATCAGGGACAACAGTTTGTGCCTCAAATGGATTCTTGCTCAGAAGAGACTTTCTTGAAAAATAATCACAAAGTGGAAAATGTCGTCCCTGATAAGCCTTGTTGACTGCACAGACTTCTAATAGCAAGGTTCAAGTCCATGCTGTGGACTGCACAGACTTCTAATAGCAAGGCTCAAGTCTTGTGGACTGCACAGACTTCTAATAGCAATGCTCAAGTCCATGCTGTGGACTGCACAGACTTCTAATAGCAAGGCTCAAGTCCATGCTGTGGACTGCACAGACTTCTAATAGCAAGGCTCAAGTCTTGTGGACTGCACAGACTTCTAATAGCAATACTCAAGTCCATGCTGTGGACTGCACAGACTTCTAATAGCAAGGCTCAAGTCTTGTGGACTGCACAGACTTCTAATAGCAATGCTCAAGTCCATGCTGTGGACTGCACAGACTTCTAATAGCAAGGCTCAAGTCCATGCTGTGGACTGCACAGACTTCTAATAGCAAGGCTCAAGTCTTGTGGACTGCACAGACTTCTAATAGCAATGCTCAAGTCCATGCTGTGGACTGCACAGACTTCTAATAGCAAGGCTTAAGTAGCCTTGTGGACGCAAGGCTCAAGTAGCCTTGTGGACTGCACAGACTTTTAATAGCAAGGCTCAAGTCCATGCATATCAAAAGGGCAACAGTTTTACATGAAATAAAAAAAGATGTTATATCATATCGAATTATGTGTGATAATAACATTGAATTATGTTGCTCTTAACAAGTGTTTGGTGCAAATTAGATATATTAATATATATTTTTTGGTATGTTTATGACAAATGTAGTGTTGTCAATTTACCCCAGAGGCATCAGTTATTGAGTAAATCAAAACTTACATTTTATAATTATCTTATGGTTATTATTTGACTGATGTGAATGTCCGTCTGGATTTCAATCATTTTTATGATGCGTTTGTTATTTTGATATAGAAAATTTGAGCGTTTTATGAGAAAACCAGGCTAAATGCATGTCTGTAAAGTGCCATTGAAGATTAGCCTGTGCAGTCAGCACAACCAGGCTTAATGCATGTCTGTAAAGTGCCATTGAAGATTAGCCTGTGCAGTCAGCACATGCTAGTCAGGAAAGACTTAATCAGCCTACACTAAATTATGCTTTCAGAAGAGTTTTTTTTTAACAAAAAAATCAAGAAAAGCTGAAAATGTGATCCCTGATAAGGCTGCGCAGATTGCAGATGCATTAAGCCCAGTTTTCACGCGGTGCTACTCAAATATAAAACAAAAAGGGGTTATAAAGTGTGGATTGAGCATGTTGAGACGTTTACAGAACAGGAATATGTAGTGACATAAAAATGTTGAACTATTTCCTATGAAGTTTCACTGTTGTTTCCAGATCAACTACCTGATACCGTGTATACTGTGTATATTCATCTTTCTGGCATTCAACAGACAGGCCTATGTATCTCCTGTCAACGGACCTGCCTTGGTATGCCTGCTCTTCCTCTACGGGTATGTACTAGACTACAACATTATCTGGTTGATTGAAATTGCATCCTTAGTAGCGATCAGCTTTAAATACCTTGAGGCCTATTTTTTAATGTATTTTTCACCATATTTTGGATGGGCCCTGATTCCCATGATGTACCCCTTCTCAAGGTTGTTAAGTTTCTCATGTACAGCCCTTATGACCTTGAAGATTTCAGATTTGCCGTGATTCCTTTGATGAACCTCTTTTCAAGGTGCTCTATTGTTTTATTTGCACACATATTTTATCCCACCTATTTCAGATGGGCCATGATTCCCCTGATGTACCCCTTCTCAAGGGTGTTTAGTGTTCCCAGTACAGCCCTTGTGACCTTGAAGTCAGTGAACATTTTCCTGGGCACGGTCTCCACCATGGCAACCTTCATCATCGAGTTCCTTGAGCAAGATGATGAGGTACAACATTCTTAACCCTTTCCCACTCAGAAGCAAACTTTAAATAGCTATATGCTTACAGCATTTAACCAGAACAGAATGCAGTAACTTGCAGGCTGTTCAGATTTTATGCTTTTTTTTACTCAACAGTTTAACTTGAAGTTATTAAGCTAGGTGTTTAATTTAATACAGAGACTACAAAGGCGTCAAAATGCGTATATAAGTGGTAAATGATTAATATATACATTGTCAAGATTATGTTGCCAGCAGTTTGTTCAGTTGTCTAGGCCAAATATCCAATCTTTATTCAATATTATTGTGTTCATTGTTTCAAGACTTTAATATAACATGTACATGGTTTGAAGACGTCAAACTGCACAAGCTTGTCTGGGACTACACTTTATCCCACAGTGAGGCTTAAATATACAACACTTCCATAATATTTTTCAGAGCCTAAACAACATCAATCTGGTTCTGAAGCAATTTATAACAATAAACCATTGGTAACATGTCCATAGACAACCCTATATTAATTATTATTTTACAATATACATCCTTTCCATCCTATTGCTCAGAGCCTAAAGGACATAAACCTGGTGCTGAAGCAAGTGTTCCTGCTACTGCCTCAATACTGTCTGGGTCGTGGGCTCTTTGATCTTGCCAAGAACCAGTTGTTTGCAGACGTGTACGCAGCGTTTGGTGAAAACCGTCTGCCGGACCCGTTCGCGTGGAAACAAGTGGGCCGTAACCTGTTCTCTATGTTCATGTTGGGGATTTTGTTCTTCACCCTGAACCTGTTGATTGAGTACAACTTCTTCATAAAGTCCAGGTCAGAAAGCACTTATGATATAAATAAATAATAGGCATAATCTGATTTCAAGAAATGTATGCAAGATAGTTAAAGTTCTTTAAGTATGTATCTATTAAGATTAGGGGTCTGTTTGTAAATAGGTTTCCATAAAAGCCCATTGGTGTTTAGCAATTTAATATGAGCCACATTTTGGGATAGGTCTTTATGCCATATGCAGGGAGGAAAGTTTTAGACCAACCTGCAATCATGCAGTCTTATCGGGAGCTTCTGACCAGACTGCCCAAATACACAAATACATGTATTGCTTTTACTATCACAACTTAAATCTATGTTTCACAGACTGCTCAAGCAGTCTAGAGATGATCAAGAGGATGAAGATGCAGACGTTGCTAAGGAACGCAGGAGAGTGCTCAGTGGAGGGGCAAAAGATGATGTCCTCCGAATCGAAGAGCTCACAAAGGTGAGACCACTGTGATTTTTATTTGTTTTCTATTTTTAGCTTACCTGATTGCTCAGGTGAGCTTTTGTGATTGGTCTTTGTCCGTTGTCCGTCCGTCCACATTTGTTCGTAAACACTCTAGAGGCCACATTTATTGTCCGATCTTCATGAAATTTGGTCAGAAGCTTTGTCCCAATGATATTTGAATCAAGTTCGAAACTGGGTCATGCTGGGTCAAAAACTAGGTCACTAGGTCAAAAAAAAGGAAAACCTTGTAAACACTGTAGAAGTCACATTTCATGCCCAATCTTCACGTAACTTTGTCAAAATGTTTGCCTTAATGATATGTTGGTTGAGTTCAAAAGTGGTTCCGGTCTGTTGAAAAACATGGCCGCCAGTGGGCTGGGCAGTTTTCCTAATTTGGCTATAGAGAAACCTTGTAAACACTCTAGAAGTCACAATTTTTGCCCAATCATCATGAAAGTTGGTCAAAACATTGGTTTTATTGATATCTCGGACGAGATTGAAAATGGTCCAGATTGGTGAAAAAACCTGGCCGCCAGTGGGCGGGGCATTTTTCTCTATATGTATATAGTGAAAACATGTGAACACTCTAGAAGTCACATTTTTGGCCCAATTTTCATGAAATTTGGTCAGAACATTTGTTTCCTTGATACAAGAGTTGAGTTCGAAAATGGTTCCGTCAGTAAAATAACATGACTGACAGGGGGGGGGGGGGGGCAGTTTTCTCATAATTATATAGTAAAAAAAAGCTTGTGAACACTCTAGAAGTCACATTATTTGCCTAATCATCATAAAAATTGGTGAAAAGATTGGTTTTATAATCATCGTGAAACTGAGTCAATACATTGGTTTTATTGATTTCTTGGACAATTTGAAAAATGGCTCAGATCGGTGAAACACACTTTTTAGCTCACCTGATTGCTCAGGTGAGGTTTTAGGATTGGTCTTTGTCCGCCGTCCGTCCGTCCACATTTGGCTTGTAAACACTCTAGCATTCACATTTCTCAAGCATTGTTTATCAAAGTTGCTGAAAGATCTGTCAAGTTTGATAATTAGCATAATCACATAATAAATGCCATAATTATTGCCCTGAGATTGCCAAAATTTTCATTATATTATACAAAATTCTTGTAAACACTCTAGAGGTCACAATTTGTTTCAGATTTTATGAATCTTGGTCATATTGATTTTTGTAAGCAAAGTTTGATGTTTGGTTTGGGGAGTCAACTCAAAATATAGGTAAACAGGTCAAATCGTACAAAAATAAAAACACTCCATGCGCCAGGGTTTTGGTTCAATAATGATGAAACTTGACCAGGATGTTTGTCTGGACAATATCTAGGTAAAGTTTGACATTTGGTAAAGATTGAATGAACTGACTCCTCTCAGGTGAGAGAACTAGGGCCCTCTTGTTTCTTTTCAAGTTTTTAACAACTGGGAATTAATGTCAACTGTTCAGGCACATGTTTTTGTTGAACTTAAAGCATTATTTTTGATTTTTTGTGGCTTGTTATTATCCCCTACCGGTTTCACCGGAGGGGACTTACGGTTTGCGCTCCGTCAGTCAGTCTGTCTGTCAGTCTGTCCGTCACACTTTTCTGGATCCTGCGATAACTTTACAAGTTCTTATTATTTTGTCATGAAACTTGAAACATGGATAGATAGCAATATGGACATTATGCACATCATTTCATTTTGTTCCTACATCAAAAATTCTGGTTGCTATGGCAACAAATAGACTAGAAATACTGCTTAAAATGGTGTTTTTCTGGATCCTGCGTTAACTTTAAAAGTTCTTGATATTTTTTTATGAAACTTGAAACATGGATAGATGGCAATATGGACATTATGCACGTCATTTCATTTTGTTCCTACGTCAAAAATTCCGGTTGCTATGGCAACAAATAAAAATAAAAATTCTGACAATGGTGGAATTTCTGACAATGGTGGAGCCAGTAGGGGACCATATTGCTTGGCAATCTCTTGTTTTAATATATTCATTACAGCAATGTGGAATAAATTAATACTGTCCTGAAAGAATAACCATGGTCATAACCTGTTTTTATTAAAAAATACAATTTATGAAGCAAATAATGAGGTTTCATTTCTTTAAGATTTGAGATCTTGTTGGGAGTGGATTTGTTTGGTTTTGATTCCTCTATGACATATGAAGAAGACCAGATGTCAGAGATCTTACAATGGGATATCATCAATCTTTCATGATTGCATCTGGGAAAAAACGATTAGATTCTGCTGAATTTGTTTATGCCGTAAACTTGCATAATAATAAGTTGTTAATTTAAAAAAAAAAAATAACTAATACAAATATTTCTGCTGATTTTCAGGTTTTCAGTTCTCGTGGTCGCAAGGGCAAACTGACGGCTGTTGATCGACTGTGTGTGGGGGTCCCCAAGGGGCAATGCTTTGGACTGTTGGGGGTCAATGGGGCGGGGAAAACGACCACATTTAAAATGCTGACTGGAGATGAGAGGCTGTCCAAGGGGAATGCTTACGTCAACAATTACAGGTATATAAAATGAGCATTGCTCTGTAAACATTTGGTTTAATAAATGTGCGTAGATCATCATCTCAGATTGGCCTGTGCAGTCTGCAGGTAGATCATCATCTTAGATTGACCTGTGCAGTCTGCAGTGCGTACATCATCATCTCAGATTGGCCTGTGCAGTCTGCAGGTAGATCATCATCTCAGATTGGCCTGTGCAGTCTGCAGTGCGTACATCATCATCTCAGATTGGCCTGCGCAGTCTGCAGTGTGTACATCATCATCTCAGATTGGCCTGTGCAGTCTGCAGTGTGTAGATCATCATCTCAGATTGGCCTGTGCAGTCTGCAGTGTGTAGATCATCATCTCAGATTGGCCTGTGCAGTCTGCAGTGTGAAGATCATCATCTCAGATTGGCCTGCACAGTCTGCAGTGTGTACATCATCATCTCAGATTGGCCTGTGCAGTCTGCAGTGTGTACATCATCATATCAGATTGGCCTGTGCAGTCCGCAGTGCGTACATCATCATCTCAGATTGGCCTGTGCAGTCTGCAGTGCGTAGATCATCATCTCAGATTGGCCTGTGCAGTCTGCAGTGTGAAGATCATCATCTCAGATTGGCCTGTGCAGTCTGCAGTGCGTACATCATCATCTCAGATTGGCCTGTGCAGTCTGCAGTGTGTAGATCATCATCTCAGATTGGCCTGTGCAGTCTGCAGTGTGTAGATCATCATCTCAGATTGGCCTGTGCAGTCTGCAGTGCGTAGATCATCATCTCAGATTGGCCTGTGCAGACTGCAGTGCGTACATCATCATCTCAGATTGGCCTGTGCAGACTGCAGTGTGATGATCATCATCTCAGATTGGCCTGTGCAGTCTGCAGTGCGTACATCATCATCTCAGATTGGCCTGTGCAGTCTGCAGTGTGTAGATCATCAACTCAGATTGGCCTGTGCAGTCTGCAGTGTGTAGATCATCATCTCAGATTGGCCTGTGCAGACTGCAGTGCGTACATCATCATCTCAGATTGGCCTGTTCAGACTGCAGTGCGTACATCATCATCTCAGATTGGCCTGTGCAGTCTGCAGTGTGAAGATCATCATCTCAGATTGGCCTGTGCAGTCTACAGTGCGTACATCATCATCTCAGATTGGCCCTGTGCAGACTGCAGTGCGTACATCATCATCTCAGATTGGCCTGTGCAGTCTGCAGTGTGAAGATCATCTATCTCAGATTGGCCTGTGCAGTCTACAGTGCGTACATCATCATCTCAGATTGGCCTGTGCAGTCTGCAGTGTGTAGATCATCATCTCAGATTGGGCCTGTGCAGACTGCAGTGCGTACATCATCATCTCAGATTGGCCTGTGCAGTCTGCAGTGGTGAAGATCATCATCTCAGATTGGCCTGCGCAGTCTGCAGTGTGTTACATCATCATCTCAGATTGGCCTTGTGCAGTCCGCAGTGCGTACATCATCATCTCAGATTGGCCTGTGCAGTCTGCAGTGTGTAGATCATCATCTCAGATTGGCCTGTGCAGTCTGCAGTGCGTAGATCATCATCTCAGATTGGCCTGTGCAGTCTGCAGTTAGATCATCATCTCAGATTGGCCTGTGCAGTCTGCAGTTTGTAGATCATCATCTCAGATTGGCCTGTGCAGTCTGCAGTGTGTAGATCATCATCTCAGATTGGCCTGTGCTGTCTGCAGGTAGATCATCATCTCAGATTGGCCTGTGCAGTCTGCAGTGTGTAGATCATCATCTCAGATTGGCCTGTGCAGTCTGCAGTGCGTACATCATCATCTCAGATTGGCCTGTGCAGTCTGCAGTGTGTAGATCATCATCTCAGATTGGCCTGTGCAGTCTGCAGTGTGAAGATCATCATCTCAGATTGGCCTGTGCAGTCTGCAGTGTGTACAGTCATCATCTCAGATTGGCCTGTGCAGTCTGCAGTGTGTAGATCATCATCTCAGATTGGCCTGTGCAGTCTTCAGTGTGTAGATCATCATCTCAGATTGGCCTGTGCAGTGCGTAGATCATCATCTCAGATTGGCCTGTGCAGTCTGCAGTGTGTAGATCATCATCTCATATTGGCCTGTGCAGTCTGCAGTGCGTACATCATCATCTCAGATTGGCCTGGGCAGTCTGCAGTGTGTAGATCATCATCTCAGATTGGCCTGTGGCAGTCTGCAGTTTGTTAGATCGATCATCTCAGATTGGCCTGTGCCAGTCTGCAGTGGTGTAGATCATCATCTCAGATTGGCCTGTGCAGTCTGCAGTGTGTAGATCATCATCTCAGATTGGCCTGGGCAGACTGCAGTGCGTACTATCATCATCTCGGATTGGCCATGTGCAGACTGCAGTGGCGTAGATCAATCATCTCAGATTGGCCTGTGCAGGTCTGCAGTGTGTAGATCATCATCTCAGATTGGCCTTGTGCAGTCTGCAGTGTGTAGATCATCATCTCAGATTGGCTGTGCAGTCTGCAGTGTGTAGATCATCATCTCAGATTGGCCTGTGCAGTCTGCAGTGTTTAGATCATCATCTCAGATTGGCCTGTGCAGTCTCAGATTGGCCTGTGCAGTCTGCAGTGTTTAGATCATCATCTCAGATTGGCCTGTGCAGTCTGCAGTGCGTACATCATTATCTCAGATTGGGCCTGTGCGTATGATCATCATCTCAAGATTGGCCAGTGCGTACATCAACATCTCAGATTGGACTGTGTGTAGATCATCATCTCAGATTGGCCTGTGCGTAGATCATCATCTCAGATTGGCCTGTGCAGTCTGCAGAGGCTTATCAGGGATGAGACTTTCGGACTAAACTGGATTTTGTCAGGAAGAGTCTTCCTTTAAAACAAAAAATGCAATAAGAGGGGGATAAGCCTGTGCAACCTGGAAAGTGTTATTTGCTTGTAATAGCCATCACCATATATATATATATATATATAGATAAACCCCATTCATATCATACATTTAATCTAAATAATTGTAGTTAAAGCAGATAGGGGAGTTTACTGGAATCACCATGGATATTTGTCTGTCTGTAACAATTGTTTTTATGCCCCCGGTAGGGTGGCATATAGCAGTTGAACTGTCAGTCTGTCTGTCAGTCTGTGCGTCTGTCCGAAAAACTTTAACATTGGCCATAACTTTTGCAATATTGAAGATAGCAACTTGGTATTTGGCATGCATGTGTATTTCATGGAGCTGCACATTTTGAGATCGTAAAATTTCAAGGTCAAGATCATCTTTCAAGGTCTAGGTCCAAAATACAAATCCAAGGGGAAGTAATAAGCTTTAAATGAAAATAATTATCTGACCTGCCAAATTATATATATTTTTTAATAAATCAAAGCGGCGCAGTAGGGGACATTGTGTTTCTGACAAACACATCATGGTAAAAGGTCAAGGTCATCATTCAAGGACTAAGGTCGAAAATACAAATCCAAGGGAATTAATAAGCTTTAAAGGGAGATATTATTGAATATTTAAGATAGCAACTTGATATTTGGCGTGCATGTGTATCAAATGGAGCTGCACATTTGAGTGGTGAAAGGTGAAGGCCAATGTCATCCTTCAAGGGTCAAATGTTCAAATATATGGCGTCTGTCCGACCAAAAACTTTAACATTGGCCTCTTTTTTTCAATATTGAAGATAGCAAGGGTAAAGGTCAAGGTCAATTTTTGGAATATGAAGATAGCAATCTCGATATTTGGCATGCCATGCGACTCTAATGGAGCTGCACATTTTCAGTGGTAAAAGGTCAAAATCATCCGTCAAGGTCAAAGGTCAATTTTTGCAATATTGAAGATAGCAGACTCCATATTGGCATGCATGGGTATCTCATGGAGCTGCAACATTTTGAGTGGTGAATGGTCAAGGTCATATTTCAAGGTCAAAGGTCATATATATGGCTTTAAAGGCGGCGCAGTAGGGGGGCATTGTGTTTCACGAACACAGCTCTTGTTAATGATTAGTGTTTTTTTATATATGCAGGAAAATGCTTTACACACTTGCCTCATTCTGGTTTCAGTATACTGAACGACATGGTACAGGTGCGACACATACATTGGTTACTGTCCCCAGTTTGATGCCCTTGACCCCCTGCTCACAGGGGTCGAGCATTTGAGGTTCTACGCCCGTCTACGGGGAATCCCTGAGACGAGGTTAAACTGGTAGAGACCAATATGCATGTGCATAAAGCATCGTCATGGAATAACCTGTTCAGGGACGGTTGCTCATTTTCTCCCAGTATATTACAAACTTAATGTATATTAACAAACAAAATGTTTAAATAACCTTATTATAAGTAATTTTTATAGGAGACATTGTTTATTAGGAAATAATTAGCTGTGCCTATCAAAATGTTTCATGCATATATCTTAAGATAAAGCTGCTGGAATGGACTCAAATGGTATTTTCTTCATCTTTCACTTGTGAAAAAAAAAAGTTAAAAGTGCCAAACTGTATTATGTTAGTTGAGGCCACTGTAACTTGTGCAGTCTGGTCAAGACTAAAAAGTCAAGCAATATTTGTGTCTGGTCCGCCAAACATTCAAGCCTTTAGAATACCTCACATATAGAGTTTCCCTTCCTAATAAAGGCAGTTTGTTGCTGATATTGGTTTGTTCTCGAGGACATCTTGCATACATCATTTTATTCCGACATTGCTTGAGACCATTGGCAGTGCTAGTTCGGACTAGTTTGGTTTTTCCTTGAGGGATGACTATAAACATGTGATCAAAAAGATAAGTTTTACATGCATATTATCTTCGCTCTGGGGAAATAGGGTTTAATGCATGTGCCTTAAGTGTCATCCCCAGATAAGCCTGTGAAGTTTGCAACAGGCTTATCAGGGACAACACTTTCTCCGCTTTTTTGAAATTTTTGGTTGGAAGAAAGTTTCTTCTTAATGAAAATACAGTTTAGGGCAGAAAGTGTCGTCCTGATTAGACTCTGCTCTCTGCACAGGCTTATCTGGTACGTTACTTTACTCACATGCATTAAGCCCCTTTTCCCAGAGCTCATATTGTTTAAAGTTGGGCATGTTAACTTATAGCTTCATTGTTTCAAATATAAAACATGTGACTATTTTCTATATAACAGGTAGCTGATTGGGCCATACGTCGATTGGGTCTTCTGCCTCATGCAGACAAGATATCCACCAACTATTTCCGGCGGGAACAAGCGTAAACTCTCCACGGCAATATCCCTCATTGGAAATCCATCTGTCATTTTTGGTAAGAATTTTGTGTAATGGTAACAGCTTTATGAATTGTTGTTGGCTGCTCAGTTAGTTGATGGAGTAATTTCTCTGGACTTTGCCACTAAACTTGTGTAGGAGTAGTTGGTTATTAATAAGGAAAAATTGGCCTAAAGCTTTTGCATAAAGTGTCATTCTTGATTAGCCTGTGTAATCCACACAGGCTAATCATGGATGACAATTTCCGTCTACACTGGAATATTTGTTAAGAAGAGCCTTCCTTCAATTGGAAATTCCATAAAAGCAGGAACTGTGGGTACTTCTTAAGATAATTGAAAAATGGTTAGCATTTAAAATATTATCTGGGTTAATTTTTTTACCCTGTCCCTTTGAAAAACATACAGCTAAATGTAACTGATAAAAAACAGAACACCCTGTGAGTTACTTGCAATCTGTTCAGGTTTTTAGGGTGTTTGCTGCACAACAGTATAGTACGGTTGGAAATGAATTCTTTAAACTTGAATCTTGAAAGAAAAACTTAATTTATTTTGATTTTGTAAGGGACTGCAAATGCATCAAAGTGTGTATCTGTGTAAAAAAAAGGGTTCAGATCAATGATTATCATGTTTAGAATGTAATTTTTCACCATCTCACTTAATTCAGCTGAAGGTTAATTGAATTCAATTTTTGTCACTTAACCTAGCTGAAGGTTCATTGTCTCTAAATCATCCTCACTTAATACAGCTGAAGGTTCATGTCTCTTAATCATCTCACTAAATGCAGCTGAAGTTCATTGCTCTAAATCATCTCACTTAATGTAGCCGAAGGTTCATTGCCTCAAAATCATCAAACTAAATGCAGCTGAAGGTTCATTGGCTCTAAAATATCTCACTTAATGCAGCTGAAGGTTCATTGACTCAAATCATCTCACTAAATGCAGGTGAATGTTCATTGACTCTAAAAAATCTCACTTAATGAAGCTAAATGTTATTGACTCTAAATTATCTCACTTAATGAAGCTGGAGGTCATTGACTCTAAATTATCTCACTAAATGCAGGTGAAGGTTCATTGACTCTAAATTATCTCACTTAATAAAGCTGAAGGTTCATTGACTCTAAAATATCTCACTTAATGCAGCTGAAGGTTCATTGACTCAAAATTATCTCACTAAATGCAGATGAAGGTTCATGGACTCTAAATATCTTACTTAATGAAGCTGAACGTTTATTGACTCTAAATTATCTCACTTAATGAAGCTGGAGGTTCATTGACTCTAAATATCTCACTAAATGCAGCTGAAGGTTCATTGACTCTAAATTATTTCACTTAATAAAGCTGAAGGTTCATTGACTCTAAAATATATCACTTAATGAAGCTGGAGGTTCATTGACTCTAAATTATCTCACTAAATGCAGGTGAAGGTTCATTGACTCTAAATTATCTCACTTAATAAAGCTGGAGGTTCATTGACTCTAAAGTATCTCACAAAATGCAGCTGAAGGTTCATTGACTCATAATTATCTCACTTAATAAAGCTGAAGGTTCATTGACTCTAAAGTATCTTACAAAATGCAGCTGAAGGTTCATTGACTCTAAATTATTCTTAATCCTTCCAGGATGAGCCCACGACAGGCATGGACCCTGGTGCGCGCAGATTCCTGTGGGACTGCATTACAAATATCGTCAAGGATGGTCGCTCTGTCATCCTCACATCGCACAGGTAAGTTATCTCCCTTTGAAGATCAGTTTGTCTGATTTCTACATAATTAGATATGCAAATAAGATTTACATTTGTCATTGGCCTTTTTAAAAGTTTTTTTTTGCAATCCCAGACATTGATTAATCGAAATCTATAAAGACATGCGTATCTATAAGTGGTTTAATATATGACGAGGGACCAAATATAGTTGCATTAATTAATGATCCCTACACATTATGGACTTAATTTATTTGATTAATTTT